>NC_089843.1:109927289-110107289 GCF_035609145.1 Eleutherodactylus coqui | reverse complement strand
GGAGTCAATGCAATTTAGAAGAGAAAAACAAAAATTTAATATTTTTGCAAATATGTCATTTTAAAGACAGGACTTTTTTCTATAGTACACATGAAAATTAGGATTTGCACCCCAGAATGGATACCCCTGTTTGTCCCGTGCTCAGAAACATACCCATTGTGGCCCTAATCTTACATTTGGATGCACAATGGGGCCCAAAATGAAAGGAGCAATCCGTGGCTTTCGGAACAGAAATTTTGCTTGAAGGAGATTTAGGCCCCATTGCCCACTTGTAGAGCCATTGAGTGACCAAAACTATGGAGAACGCCCACAAGTGACCCCATTTTGAAAAGTAGACCCCTTAACGAATTTATCTAGGGGTACAGTGACTTTTTTGACTTCACAGTTATTGAATGAATCTAAGCCAAGCCGAAGGAAAAAAATTACAATTTTCATTTTTTTGGTAATTCTGTCATTTTAAAAGCAGTTTTTTGTACAGCACATATATGAATGAAGACTTGCACCCCAAAATGGATACCCCTGTTTCTCTCGTGCTCAGAAACATACCCATTGTGGCCCTAATCATATGTCTGGATGCACAATGGGGCCCAAAATGAAAGGAGCAACCGGTGGCTTTCGGAACAGAAATTTTGCTTGAAGGAGATTTAGTCCCCATTGCCCACTTGTAGAGCCCTTGAGTGACCAAAACGATGGAGAACCCCCACAAGTTACCCCATTTTGAAAAGTAGACCCCTTAACGAATTTATCTAGGGGTACGATGACTTTTTTGACTTCACAGTTTTTGAATGAATCTAAGCCAAGCCGAAGGAAAAAAAATACGATTTTCATTTTTTTGGTAATTCTGTCATTTCAAAAGCAGTTTTTTTTGTACCGCACATATATGAATGAAGACTTGCACCCCAAAATGGATACCCCTGTTTGTCCTGTGCTCAGAAACATACCCATTGTGGCCCTAGTATTACGTCTATATGCACAATGGGGCCCAAAATGAAAGGAGCAACCGGTGGCTTTCGGAACAGAAATTTTGCTTGAAGGAGATTTAGTCCCCATTGCCCACTTGTAGAGCCATTGAGTGACCAAAACGATGGAGAACCCCCACAAGTGACCCTATTTTGAAAAGTAGACCCCCTAACGAATTTATCTAGGGGTATGATGTCTTTTTTGACTTCACAGTTTTTGAATGAATCTAAGCCAAGCAGAAGGAAAAAATTATGATTTTCATTTTTTTGGCAATTGTGTCAATTTAAAAACTGTTTTTTTTGGAAAGTGTACATAGGAATGAAGACTTTCACCCCAAAATGGATCCCCCCATTTGTCCCGTGTTCAGAAACATACCCATTGTGGCCCTAATCTACTTAAAGGAAACATAGCTAGGCCTATAATGGAAGGAGCACCCGTTGGATTTCAGGGTACAACGGAATAAATTCCAGTCCCCATTGCCCACATGTAAAGCCATTGAGTGTCCAAAACTATAGAGAACCCCCACAAATTACCCCATTTTAAAAACTAGACCCCTTAACAAATTCATCTAGGGGTATACTGCATATTTTGACCCCAAAGTATTTGAATGAATCTAAGCAAAGCAAAAGGAAAAAATTACGATTTTCATTTGTTTGGCAATTTTGTCAATTTAAAAACAGTTTTTTTGTACAGTGTACATAGGAATGAAGACTTTCACCCCAAAATGGATACCCCTGTTTGTCCCGTGTTCAGAAACATACCCATTGTGGCCCTAATGTACTTACAGGACACATGGCTAGGCCCATAATGGAGGGAATGCCCCCTGGATTTCAGGGCAGAACTGAATAAATTCCAGGCTCCATTGCCCACTTATACGGAAAAAAATTTGACTTCCTAAAAATAATCCCCCCCCCCCCCCCCCCCGACATCCCCATTTTTTGGCATTCCCTAAATATTAGATAAAGGTAATAATGTAAACTGCGTTTTATGTCCGAAGACAGGGGTAATTACGGAGGCTGGTTGGGTTGGGCACATGGGGCAAGAAAACCGGGTATCCCCCCCCCCCTCCTCTCATGTATTTTGGGGGGTATTTCGTAACCTCAGCGGCGGGGATGGGGTGTAGAAAGTGGCGCTGTGAGGCTTTGTAATTTTGCTGCGGTGCAGCGGTCTCACAAGCGGCGCTCAACAAGCTGCTCCTGGAACTGCAGGAAGACGAACGTTCCCGGGACTTCTTGTAAATTACAGATTACAGGTAGCGGTCTGAATAACGCCGTGCTCACGTAGCCGTAGGCGGAATCCGCTTGCCGAGGCCTGCAGCGGATTCCAGCTGTGAGCCTGGCTGTGACCCTGCGTACGGCCGCGTAATGTACTGCGCATAACTGCCTACTCACACAGGCGGTTTTTTGTTTGCATTTCCCGCGCCGTCGCTTTGAGATGACCCGGGTACCTGCAGCCCGTACACAATGTGTTTGCATATGGGGTGCGAGTATATCCGCGGTCATAGAGCACAAAGGGCTCTAGGTCGGAGATATTCGTGGTAAAATATAGCATGCTGTGTTCTGTTTCGGCGAGTGGATTACGTAATTCCGACCCGCTAATTGGGGGGAATTGTGTAATCCAATGCATGCGATTGATCCGTGGATTACCGCTGATCAAGCGCATGCAGAACCCGTAATTCCTCTCCGGTCATGTGTGACCGACCTAATGTTAGTTCGCTACTTTATCACGTGACCGGGGACCGCTCAGCGAGGCCGCCGGTCACTGCTCCAAGCACTCAGCGACCGTTGGTCGCTGGGAGCAAGAAGGTTTAAAATTTCCTGGGCTTCCCGACTCCTGCGAATGTGTCCGGCATTTTGCCGGCGGGCGCATGCACAGCAGCCGGAAGGGTCCATGGAGGATAATCGCATCTGGATTCAAATGCGGAAGCCTCCGAGAAGATGTTTCATCTCCTCTCACCGATCGCATCGGTGAGGGGAGATGAAACTGCCACTTTTTAAAGAACTTTTACGTGATCGCCATTATGCATTGGATAACGGCGATCACGTGACAAGTAACTGCATACCGCGGCTCCCTGTGACATCTCCAGGCTCTTGGCTACCTTTTGTAGCCAGCAGCAGGGAGATTTTATATTTCTTGGGCAATATTTCACTTTTGCGCATGCGTCCGCCATCATGCTGACGGGGGCATGCGCCGAAGCTGGGGTAAGATCCGCGGATCAACATCCCACCAGGGAACAAATCCGGGACCTTGGGTACGTAATTTCATCCCCCCTTACGGATACGATCCGTAAGGGGAGATGAAACTTTAACTTTTTAAACTTTTTTTTACTTTTAACTTTTTTTTTTTTTTTACTTTTTAACTTTATATGATCACCGTAATCTGATGGATAACGATGATCATATGACTGGAAACCGCATACAGCGGTCCCCAGTCATATCTCCCTGCACTCGGCTATCTGTGACAGCCGGGTGCAGGGAGATTTTGAATTTGCCGGGCTCGCCGGCTTCTGCGCATGCGCGCCGCATCGGCACATCGCAGAAGCCAGCGGGGGGTCCCGACACCGGCCGGAGGACATCGGCGGACCTGAGGTGAGTATTTTCACCTCCCCTCATGGATCCGGTCCATGAGGGGAGGTGAAACATTTCTTTTTTTACACTTTTTTTCACTTTTCCACGATCGTCGTTATCCATTGTATAACGGCGATCGCGGTACCGGGGACCGCTCACCGCAGTCCCCGCTGACATCTCCTGCCTCCCGGCTACCTACAGGCTACGGCTACGGCGCCCGGAGCATCGGGACAGCTGGGAGTCGTGCGGCGGACCTCGGTGAGTGATTTCAGCTGCTCCGATGGATCCGATCCATCGGAGCAGCTGAATCTTTAACTTTTATTGCACTTTTATTTACTTTTTTGCGATCGGCGCTATCCATGGCATAGCGCCGATCGCAATGCCGGGGGGGGGGGGGCTCCGAACAGCCCGGGATGACAGCTCCATGCTGTCAGCTACCTGCGGACACCGACAGCATGGAGCTGTCACGT
The DNA here is from genome assembly GCF_035609145.1 of Eleutherodactylus coqui. Taxonomy (NCBI): domain Eukaryota; kingdom Metazoa; phylum Chordata; class Amphibia; order Anura; family Eleutherodactylidae; genus Eleutherodactylus; species Eleutherodactylus coqui. The sequence goes on along the minus strand of NC_089843.1, from coordinate 110,103,292 downwards.
CCACAGCCCGAGGGGCATTATTCTCTGCAGGACACATGTTTTTACGTCCTCAGAGAATAAAGCCCACTTCGGGAGGACGTAAAAACACTATGGGCTGTTCGTTAAGGGGTTAACCCCACTTGGTTTCGCGAGACAACCCCTTTAATTGTCTCCCTTTCTTTGATACTATTTTGTGCTATATTGCAATTAAAATGAAGAAATACATAAATAAATCTGTGTTTCCTAAGACTTTGACCATCTCTCCCCTCTTCTCACTGTCTTGTGTCTGACTGTAAGACAAGTAGAAAAGTTGCCTAAGGGCAGCAAAAAAAGCACTAATTATGATTCCCTGCTAATACATAACCTGAAGTGGACTGTTACAAGTGGTGCTACAATTATATTTACTATATGGAAATCAGACGGATCAGTAAGAAATTGGCCATGTGTTCTCTGCAGGATTTCTATAAGGGCTCCTTCAGATGAGTATAAGCATATTCATACTCGTGAGAGGAGGATGTAACTGTGCTCTGAATGGAGCCCAATCACGTCCTCTGGCAAACAGTTCCACACTCCTTACTGAACTTTGCCCCACTGCTGGCCCTGTTCACATCAGCGCTAGACACACCTATGCCATGTTTGAACAGGTGGGACAGACTAATGAGTAGGCTGGCCCTCCTCCTTACTTGGTCAGCTAGCTTAATTAGTTGCCGCTGCTATTAACCTTGTGAAATTGTGCAGTTATGAGTGCAATTTCGTGCACACAGGCGCGCATTTGTGCACCCCATAGACTCCTATTGAGCCTCCGGTGTGCAAATGGGCCCAAAAATAGAGCATGTGGTGTATAATCGCCGGTGAAAATGCATGCAGAGAGTTAACCAATGTGAGTGAACCCATTGAAACCTGTGGGTTTTAAAGGTCGACGTTCCCATGGCTGAATTTCTGCGCACAAAACTGCATGTAAAAATGCCCGTGTGAAGGAGCCCTAGAGTACAGTGAAAAATCAGCAGTGAATCTGCAATGAGTTCACAGGGGCAAATCTGCAACAAATTTGCATCCAAATCTACACTGAATGATGTGGATCACCAATTTAACTTAATTTTTAGAGATGAGCGAGCGTACTCGTCCGAGCTTGATACTCGTTCGAGTATTAGGGTACTCGAGATGCTCGTTACTCGAGACGAGCACCACGCGATGTTCGAGTTACTTTCACTTTCATCTCTGAGAAATTTGCGCGCTTTTCTGGCCAATAGAAAGACAGGGAAGGCATTACAACTTCCTCCTGTGACTTTCAAGCCCTATACAACCCCCCTGCAGTGAGTGGCTGGGGAGATCAGGTGACACCCGAGTATTAAAATCTGCCCCGCCCGCGGCTCACCACAGATGCATTCTGACATAGATCAGGGAAAGTGCTGTCTTGCTGTAGCTGCTATAGGGAGAGTGTTAGGTGTTGTATTCGTCTTCAAGAACCCCAACGGTCCTTCTTAGGGCCACATCTGACCATGTGCAGTACTGTTGAGGCTGCTTTTAGCAGTGTTGCACAATTTTTTTTTTTTTTTTGTATATCGGGCGTGCAGACCATAGCGTCCTCAGTCTGCAGTCATTTTACAGAGTATAGGGGCAGTACTGGTGAGGCAGGGAAAGAGGTATACAGGCTATATAGGCAGTGGGCTTTTTCCAAAAAATTGTTAAAAAAAATCTTTGGGCTGCCTGTGACCGTGTTCAGTTTACTAAGTGTCTGCTGGGGGTATTAGTCGCTACTCGCTAACTATTATCCAGCTAGGTGATACTGCAGCCTTGCGCAAAATTTTTTCTGGCTGCACTGTGTTTTAAATAACCACAGTCATCCTCCAACAGGGAAATCCTTATACAGGCTATATCACAGGCAGTGTGCTTTTTCACAAAAATTGGTAAACAATTACTATATTTGGGCTGCCTGTGACCGTCTTCAGTTTACTAAGTGCCTGCTGGGGGTATTAGTCGCTACTCGCTAACTATTACCCAACTAGGTGTTACTGCAGCCTTGCGCATAATTTTTTCTGGCTGCACTGTGCTTTAAATAACCACAGTCATCCTCCAACAGGGAAATCCTTATACAGGCTATATCACAGGCAGTGTGCTTTTTCACAAAAATTGGGAAAAAAAATACTATATTTGGGCTGCCTGTGACCGTCTTCAGTTTATTAACTGTGTGCTGGGGGTAGTAGTCGCTCATTATTACCCAGCTAAGCGTTACAGCAGACTTGCGCATAATTGTTTCCTGGCTCTGCTGTGCGTTCCGTAAGCGAAGTCAGCCTCCAACCACAGCCCAATAAGCGGCACATTTAATTACAGTGTTCTGTTTCTGCTCTACTCGTAATACACCATGCTGAGGGGTAGGGGTAGGCCTAGAGGACGTAGACGTGGGCGAGGACGCGGAGGCCCAAGTCAGGGTGTGGGCACAGGCCGAGCTCCTGGTCCAGGTGTATCGCAGCCGACTGCTGCGGGATTAGGAGAGAGGCAAGTTTCTGGGGTCCCCAGATTTATCTCACAATTAATGGGTCCACGCAATAGACCTTTATTAGAAACTGAGCAGTGTGAGCAGGTCCTGTCGTGGATGGCAGAAAGTGCATCCAGCAATCTATCGACCACCCAGTCTTCTACGCTGTCCACTGCTGAAACTCTGAAACCTCTGGCTGCTGCTCCTCCTTCCTCCCAGCCTCCTCACTCCATTAAAATGACACATTCTGAGGAGCAGGCAGACTCCCAGGAACTGTTCTCGGGCCCCTGCTCAGATTGGGCAGCAATGGTTCCTCTCCCACCGGAGGAGTTTGTCGTGACCGATGCCCAACCTTTGGAAAGCTCCCGGGGTCCGGGGGATGAGGCTGGCGACTTCCGGCAACTGTCTCAAGAGCTTTCAGTGGGTGAGGAGGACGATGACGATGAGACACAGTTGCCTATCACTCAGGTAGTAGTAAGGGCAGTAAGTCCGAGGGAGGAGCGCACAGAGGATTCGGAGGAAGAGCAGCTGGACGATGAGGTGACTGACCCCACCTGGTTTGCTAAGCCTACTGAGGACAGGTCTTCAGAGGGGGAGGCAACTGCAGCAGCAGGGCAGGTTGGAAGAGGCAGTGCGGTGGCCAGGGGTAGAGGCAGGGCCAGACCGAATAATCCACCAACTGTTTCCCAAAGCGCCCCCTCGCGCCATGCCACCCTGCAGAGGCCGAGGTGCTCAAAGGTGTGGCAGTTTTTCACTGAGATTGCAGACGACTGACGAACTGTGGTGTGCAAGGTTTGTCGTGCCAAGATCAGCCGGGGAGCCACCACCACCAGCCTCACACCCACCAGCATGCGCAGGCATATGATGGCCAAGCACCCCACAAGGTGGGACGAAGGCCGTTCACTGCCTCCGGTTTGCACCACTGCCTCTCCCCCTGTGCCCCAACCTGCCACTGAGATCCAACCCCCCTCTCAGGACACAGGCATGACCATCTCCCGGCCTGCACCCACACCCTCACCTCCGCTGTCCTCGGCCCCATCCAGCAATGTCTCTCAGCGCAGCGTGCAGCTGTCGCTAGCGCAACTCTTTGAGCGCAAGCGCAAGTACGCCGCCACGCACCCGCACGCTCAAGCGTTAAACATGCACATAGCCAAATTGATCAGCCTGGAGATGCTGCCGTATAGGCTTGTGGAAACGGAGGCTTTCAAAAACATGATGGCGGCGGTGGCGGCGGCCCCGCGCTACTCGGTTCCCAGTCACCACTACTTTTCCTGATGTGCCGTCCCAGCCCTGCACTACCACGTCTCCTGCAACATTGTACGCGTCCTCACCAACGCGGTTACTGCCAAGGTCCACTTAACAACGGACACGTGGACAAGCACAGGCGGGCAGGGCCACTATATCTCTCTGACGGCACATTGGGTGAATTTAGTGGAGGCTGGGACAGAGTCAGAGCCTGAGACCGCTCACGTCCTACCCACCCCCAGAATTGCGGGCCCCAGCTCGGTGATGGTATCTGCGGCGGTGTATGCTTCCTCCACTAAACCACTCTCCTCCTCCTCCTACGCAACCTCTGTCTCACAATCAAGATGTGTCAGCAGCAGCACGTCGCCAGCAGTCGGTGTCGCGCGGCGTGGCAGCACAGCGGTGGGCAAGCGTCAGCAGGCCGTGCTGAAACTACTCAGCTTTGGAGAGAAGAGGCACACGGTCCACGAACTGCTGCAGGGTCTGACAGAGCAGACCGACCGCTGGCTTTCGCCGCTGAGCCTCCAACCGGGCATGGTCGTGTGTGATAACGGCCGTAACCTGGTGGCGGCTCTGCAGCTCGGCAGCCTCACGCACGTGCCATGCCAAGCCCCCGTCTTTAATTTGGTGGTTCAGCGCTTTCTGAAAAGCTACCCACGCTTGTCAGACCTGCTCAGAAAGGTGCGCCGGCTCAGCGCACATTTCCGCAAGTCCAAGACGGACGCTGCCACCCTGCGGACCTTGCAACATCGGTTTAATCTGCCAGTGCACCGACTGCTGTGCGACGTGCCCACACGGTGGAACTCTACGCTCCACATGTTGGCCAGGCTCTATGAGCAGCGTAGAGCTATAGTGGAATACCAACTCCAACATGGGCGGCGTAGTGGGAGTCAGCCTCCTCAATTCTTTACAGAAGAGTGGGCCTGGTTGGCAGACATCTGCCAGGTCCTTGGAAACTTTGAGGAGTCTACCCAGATGGTGAGCGGAGATGCTGCAATCATTAGCGTCACCATTCCTCTGCTATGCCTCTTGAGAAGTTCCCTGCAAAGCATAAATGCAGACGCTTTGCTCTCGGAAACAGAGGCGGCGGAAGACAGTATGTCGCTGGATAGTCAGAGCACCCTCATGTCTATATCTCAGCGCGTTGAGGAGGAGGAGGAGGATGAGGAGGAGGGGGAAGAGACAGCTTGGCCCACTGCTGAGGGTACCCATGCTGCTTGCCTGTCATCCTTTCAGTGTGTATGGCCTAAGGAGGAGGAGGAGGAGGATCCTGAAAGTGATCTTCCTAGTGAGGACAGCCATGTGTTGCGTACAGGCACCCTGGCACACATGGCTGACTTCATGTTAGGATGCCTTTCTCGTGACCCTCGCGTTACACGCATTCTGGCCACTACGGATTACTGGGTGTACACACTGCTCAACCCACGGTATAAGGAGAACCTTTCCACTCTCATACCCGAAGAGGAAAGCGGTTCGAGAGTGATGCTATACCACAGGACCCTGGCGGACAAACTGATGGTAAAATTCCCATCCGACAGCGCTAGTGGCAGAAGGCGCAGTTCCGAGGGCGAGGTAGTAGGGGAGGCGCGGCGATCAGGCAGCATGTACAGCGCAGGCAGGGGAACACTCTCCAAGGCCTTTGCCAGCTTTATGGCTCCCCAGCAAGACTGGGTCACCGCTCCCCAGTCAAGGTTGAGTCAGCGGGAGCACTGTAAAAGGCTGGTGAGGGAGTACGTAGCCGATCGCACGACCGTCCTCCGTGACGCCTCTGCTCCCTACAACTACTGGGTGTCGAAGCTGGACACGTGGCCTGAACTCGCGCTGTATGCCCTGGAGGTGCTTGCTTGTCCTGCGGCTAGCGTCTTGTCAGAGAGGGTGTTTAGTGCGGCTGGGAGAATCATCACGGATAAGCGTACCCGCCTGTCAACTGACAGTGCCGACAGGCTTACACTCATAAAGATGAACAAAGCCTGGATTTCCCCAGACTTCTCTTCTCCACCAGCGGACAGCAGCGGTACCTAAACAATACGTAGGCTGCACCCGCGGATGGAAGCATCGTTCTCTATCACCATAAAAAACGGGGACCTTTTAGCTTCATCAATCTGTGTATTATATTCATCCTCCTCCTCCTGCTCCTCCTCCTGAAACCTCACGTAATCACGCCGAACGGGCAATTTTTCTTAGGCCCAAAAGGCTCAGTCATATTACTTTTGTAAACAATGTTTATACGTTTCAATTCTCATTAAAGCGTTGAAACTTGCACCTGAACCAATTTTTATTTTAACTGGGCTGCCTCCAGGCCTAGTTACAAATTAAGCCACAGTAACCAAAGCGATTAATGGGTTTCACCTGCCCTCCTGGTTGGGCATGGGCAATTTTTCTCAGGTACATTAGTACTGTTGGTACACCAATTTGTTTGGGCCCTCGCCTACAGTGTAATCCTACTAATTTCTATGGGCTTCGCCTGCACTCATGCTACAGCAAGGTGTGTGGGGTTGGCCTACACTTTTGCTACATAAATGTAACTGGGGCCTTCTATATACTGCAACTACTGAAATGTGAAAGAGACTGTTATCTCCCTAAACTGCTGCAACGGGAATGTTACTGTGGCCTGTCTTGACTGCTACTACTACTGAAATGGAACTAATACTGTTGCTCCCCCTATACTGCTGCTAGTGATATGTTACTGGGGCCTGTCCCTAATGCTACCGCTGAAATGTTACTAATTCTGGGCTCTGACTATACCGCTGCTAATGCTATGTCACTGGGGTGTGGAAACGGAGGCTTCCCAAAGACATGATGGCGGCGAGGCCATTTCCCACCAACGCTGTTACTGTTAAGGTGCATATAACCACGGACACGTGAAGAGGACACGTAGTGCCTCAAAAACATCCCCCTCCTCCTCCAACAATGAAAACATTCTTGGCAAATACCTTTGCATTGGTCCGTCTGGTGGCAGTCCAAGAATTTCACCTTTACCGACACAACAAGAGAGCCCCCCCACCATCCCCCCGCCACGGCCCACTTAATCCTGGCCACATTCCAAAAACCAACTAAATAAAACCGCGCTACTAGGTCCGCAGTCGCCACTACATTCCCACCAACGCGGTTACTGTTAAGGTGCATATAACCATGGACACGTGGAGAGGACACGTAGTGCCTCAAAAACATCCCCCTCCTCCTCCAACAATGAAAACATTCTTGGCAAATACCTCTGCATTGGTCCGTCTGGTGGCAGTCCAAGAATTTCACCTTTACCGAGACAACAAGAGAGCCCCCCCCCCACCATACCCCCGCCACGGCCCACTTAATCCTGGCCACATTCCGAAAACCAACTAAATAAAACCGCGCTACTAGGTCCGCAGTCGCCACCACATTCTTACCCACGTGGTTACTGTTAAGGTAAATATTACCAGTCTGACTGGGGCATGCACTGTGGGCCGAAGCACACCTGTATTGCATCTGACGTTAGCTCTGCTGTCCAGGGCACTGCAATGGGATTTGTTTATGTACCGCCGGTGGGTTCCAGGGAGCCACCCATGCTTTGGGTCCACACGGACTTCACATTAGGGATTTGTACCTGCCTGTGTCTATGTATTAAAAACCCCGATCAGACTGGGGCATGCAGTGTGGGCCTAAGACCACCTGCATTTAATCTGACGTTACCTCAGCTGTGCTGGGCACTACAATGGGATATGTTTATGTACCGCCGGTGGCTTCCTGGGACCCACCTATGCTGTCGGTCCACACGGAGTTGTAACTGCATGTGTCTAGTTATAAAGAACCCCGGTCTGACTGGGGCATGCAGTGTGGACCGAAGCCCACCTGCATTTAATCTGACGTTACCTCAGCTGTGCTGGGCACTGCAATGGGATTTGTTTATGTACCGCCGGTGGGTTCCAGGGAGCCACCCATGCTGTGGGTGCACACGGAATTCCCATTGCGGAGTTGTACCTGCCTGTGACTAGTTATAAAAAACCACGGTCTGACTGGGGCTTGCAGTGTGGGCCGAAGCCCACCTGTATTTAATCTGATGTTAGCTCTACTGTCCGGGGCACTGCATTTGGACAAACTACAGGAGCAATACAGCGCTAATGAGACGTGCACAGCTACGCTAGCATTGGAGTCCACTGTAGGCCCGCGATTGCTGAGGGTTTGTGCAGAGGCCTATGTTCTGGGTGCAGTGAAAGTCCGCTTCCTGCCTAGGATTGCTGAAGCTGTGGGCCGAGGCCTATGTTGTGAGTGCAGTGCAAGTCTGCCATGTTTGGCCGCTCAGATCAATTTTTGGTTCATGTCTTGGGTTTCCTAGGACCCACCTATGCTGTTGGTGCAAACTTAGCTCCCATCACGGTGTTTGACCTGTCTGGCACAAAGACACTGACTGACTTGGGTAGGGGGCAGAGCGCAGACAGCTTTCCCCTTGCAGTGTGGATTGAGCTATGCGACACCTTGACAGAATGAATAGTGTGTGGCACATGGGTTCCCCATTGCTATGCTCACGTGTGCAGCTCCTGATGGAGGTGGCACAGGATTGGATTTCTCATTGCTTCTGTACAGCATTGTGGGCCATCGCCCCGCCCCTTTTAAAGAGGGTCGCTGCCTGGGCCTGCCAACTCTCTGCAGTGTGTGCCTCCGGTTCCTCCTCATGGCAGACGCACTTATAAATAGACATGAGGGTGGTGTGGCTATGAGGCCAGCGTGTGGCATGACGGCTGCTGAAGGCTGCACAGGGAACTTTGGTGTGCGCTGTGGACACTGGGTCGTGCGGGGGGTGTTGGGCAGCATGTAACCCAGGAGAAGAGGCAGCGGTGTGTCCCGCAGGCAGTGATTGTGCTTTGTTGGAGGTAGTGTGGTGCTTAGCTAAGGTATGCCTTGCTAATGAGGGTTTTTCAGAAGTAAAAATTGTTGGGAGGGGGGGGGGGGCCCACTCTTGCCGCTATTGTGGCTTAATAGTGGGACCTGGGAACTTGAGATGCAGCCCAACATGTAGCCCCTCACCTGCCCTATCCGTTTCTGTGTCGTTCCCATCACTTTCTTGAATTTCCCAGATTTTCACAAATGAAAACCTTAGCGAGCATCGGCGATATACAAAAATGCTCGAGTCGCCCATTGACTTCAATGGGGTTCGTTACTCGAAACGAACCCTCGAGCATCGCGGAAAGTTCGACTCGAGTAACGAGCACCCGAGCATTTTGGTGCTCGCTCATCTTTATTAATTTTCTTTCATTTGAAGGAGTGAAATCCATGGTGAAAGTCAGCAGCGTAAATTGATATGCTGTGGATTTAAAATCTGCAAAACAGGTCAATTTACTCTGTTGATTCTTTCTGAAGTGTGCTAATGGGATTTCTAGTAAGTAAGGGCCCTTTTACACGGTCATTCAGAACCTTGCTGAATTGAGAGATTGGTGCACCATTTACAAAGTATAGCATGCATAACCATTTACAAGTATGAAGTATAACATATATGTTTCCAGTATGTCTGCTGACATAACCGGAAGGACATAGCCATATTGGAAAACCATTTCTATTAAGTATATATGGGGTCCCATACACTGTACCTGCTGGGAGAAAGGAGAAGGCAAAGTAAAAAATGAGCACCATTACAATGCATTCAGCTACTGTATACTGCAGGGGAGGAGTACAATTTTAAAAACACATTTAACAGACCCCCCCAACCCCCTTCCTTCTGCATTAATAAGAGGGCTAACTAAAAGTGTGATCCTAGACAGTCCTTTACACTTCTTAAAAAATGCCATAAATGGCCTGTTAATGAATGAGTTACATCCTTTTACTGAATATTCTCAAGTAAATAGATTATTAGATAATGTTGACTGCAGCTCAAAAATGGTGACAGATGCTCATTAGAAAAAATTAATCAGTTGAGCCAAGAATTAAATAACTTTTGGATGAAGTTTTTCTTTTAAATCAGACTGAACATACTCTGTGACAAAAGAGTTCTTGTTTTGATGATTTGTCAGGAGACGAGGAATATGAATTGTGGAGTTTCAAATAGGAAAAAGTGATATTAGTCAACACTTCTAGAAAAGGTGATTGCTGGCCGTGAACGGTAAAGCTATCTTGTCCCCATACTATTAGTAAATCTATTGGAACACATCATTTGTACATTGTATTGTAGATGGAAAACAATACTTGTTATGGAAGAATATGATGAAGCACTAGCAGGATCACATTCAGATCTATGGCTCACAGCTGGCATTCTTCCTAGTAGAAAATTTCCTTTTTGTCATTACTATTTTATTTTGTTTTTGCCCTTTACAAATGATCTTTTCTAGCACTAATTATTATAACAGACGTGACTCTGGATGTCCATCAAGGACAGCTTCAATGAGAAATCAAAGATTTAGGCCTTTACAAAGTCAAGTAAAAAATTTCACTTCATTGTACTAATGTTCCCTTCAGGTTTTGCTTTCTTTAATGTTTGTTCTGTTATTTATTATTTCTTTTGAGCCAAACCTGAGACATCTCTGTCTTCTATTTTATTATCCTTAGAGGCATCATGCGGTGAAAAGCATTCTTAACAAACACCTTATGTTGGTCATGAGTGAATGAGCAGGATGATAAAGCATCTGAAGCATCTTCGCAGTTACCATACCCTCAGGACATACATAACTCTGGAAAGAGATAGAAGTTTTACTATAAGCCTACATAAATATTCAGCACCTTGCAAAAATATTAACGGTTTTGTTCATGGTTGTTTATTTAGAAAAACAGCTCCTCATGTGTTTATAGGTTGTGTTTGGTATGTGTGGTATTGCAGCTAGGCCCACATTCATTTCAATAAAGCTGAGTTGCAATACCATATGCAACCAATAGTCAGGTGTGGCACTGTTTGAGAGAAAGCAGCCATAGTCTTCAAATCCTGCACAACTCTTTTAAGATCCTTAGGGCTTATTCAGATGAGCATGTTTATGTATGTACAATTGCGTGCACAAAACTGTGCATCTATTAGAACTATTGCTTTCCTATGATGAGTTCAGATGTCCGTGTTTTACAGGTATGCAAAGTTGCACACCTGGAAAAGATAGGACATGCATGCACCATAGGATCGTGTTGCATGTAAATATTCCCCCCAGGGAGTCCCCTAATCACTGAACACTGTGACAGTGTTCAGTAATGATGGCACTCCCCGGGAAGAGTAAAGAATCCCCTACCACAGCTGTGGCAGAGAATCACAATGTTCTCCCATTGCTTTCAATGGGGCCGCCACTGCTACTGGTGGCCCCATTGAAAGCAATTGGCTCCCAGCAAGCCCTGCAGTGATTTTTGGGGGAAGGGCTTTAAATATAAGCCCTTATCAGAAAATCATCCCTAACATGTGTAAAAAAAAAATTTTAAATATAAACTCACCTCTCCACTGCTGTTGGGGCCCAGAAGATCTAGCTGTTTTGTCCCCCTGCACTGCTCTAAAGCTCTTTCAGCAGGCGGGGATTTATTTTTTTATAGCAGCTAGGGATGATTTTCAGGGAAGGGCTTTTCCCCGAAAATCACTGCAGGGGGTGCCTGCATCCCATTGCTTTCAATGGGGGCCGCTGGCAGCAGGGGTGGCCCCATTGAAAGCAATTGGAACGAATTTCGTTCACGCATTTGTCTGCACATCCATGTAGCACTGCATTTTGCGCAGCACGGATGCCTGCAAAACAACACTCATGTGAACGAGGCCTTAGGCTAGTTTCAGACAAGAATATTGTAACATGTCTATAATACCGATCCGAAACACAGAGTTGTTACAGTTGACATTTCAGCCGTATGTCATCAGTATTTTATTTGCATTTGACTCTGTATTCGTTTTATTTTATAACTTCTCTGGTATTTTATAATTTTCCATATTTGCCCAAAAGAAAATAATAGCAATACAGATGCAAAAACTATAGGTCATGCTGTGCATTTAAAATTGGCCTTGAAAAATATATCCATGTGAACAGATACATAGATTTACATCAGTTTTGTATAATGGTCCACAAAACTTGTAGCAAATATGGAGTAAAATATGTTCCTCTGACAGCAGCCTTTTTCAGATCTTCATTAAGAATGAATGACATCTCCTAAGATAAAATTTTGTTCTCTATCATTTTTAATGACTTAACACACAAAATCTATAATATTACTAGTTGATTATATCAAAATATATTATGGAAATAAATCTTTATCTTTTTTATTATCTTTCAGGGCTCATGCACATGTTAGAATAAAATCTCTCTTTTAAACAAACTCATAATAGTAGACACAATTTATTTTCTGGTGGATTCAATAAAAATAAAATCATTGCATGTTGCATAGCATGGTGTTGTAAAGCCTTTGTGTACAGTTCACACAGTACTGTCATGTGCGTAAGCTCTAAACTTTTAGTTTTTAACCCCTGTAGTGGCACGCCCAGAAAATCTCTGGGGCTTGCTGCACTGACCATACAGATAAACCCCGGAAAATTTCAGTGGACAGCTCTAGTGCTGAAATGTGCAGAGAACTGGGCTGCCATCTGAAATCTGGGGTTTTTACTTGCTTTGTTGACTCATTTAAAAAACTTGCCCTGTGAGGCATGACATGGTAATAATAAACCTGCCAGTGAAGGGGTTAATGAGCACTTAGTGAAGATGCAACAGCTTTAAGGTGGTTTCAGATGGCCGTATTCGCAACTATGCTCACCACGATAGAGTGTAATTGCGCATGAACGACTATTTTTTTTCTTAGCATGGCACAGGAGTTTGAAAAAAAAATAGCAGTAAGATAGGAAAGATAAGGCAAGTCCTATCTATTCTTGGCCATACAATTTACTGGTGAGAATACCACTAGTGAAAATGAAACCATTGAAATGGTTTCATTCTATCCCATTATGCAGCCATGATTATCTTGGGCATATAATGGGACTAAAACATGTCCATGTGTTTAAGCCCTTAGGTTTCCTATACACAGGTGAGTAGGATATTGGGTTGTAAAACTCAACGCAATAGCGCGCTTGTGAACGTACAATGTGCCTGCGGATGCAAGGCGTTTTTCAGGCAAAAACACATTGCATCGGTGAAGTTCTGATCCTCTCATGTGAGTTTCCGACACGATAGAGATTCAGAATGGTTTCTAATTGATTTCAATGGGAAAACTCTCATTGCACATTACAAGGCAATGTGAGAGCCATGCAAGGCATTAAACCTTCCATTGAAATCAATGGGCGATGTGTTCCAAGGAATGTGAGAAGTTAGAACATGCCACAATTTTTTTATTCATGTATATGACTTCACATGTGATATTTACAGCTGCGTGAAAGCGGCCTTAGCGTACATGCACAAAGGTAATTAAAAAGTTACACCCAAGATGTTCGGGTGGTATTCATATTGGACAGAACTCGGACATCCCATCCATGCGCTGAACACAACACACTGATGTGTTCTATTTCTGTCCAAAAATCGAACAAGAATAGAACATGCTGCGATTTTTTTTCCAGCTATCAGTCCGAGTAAAACAGATCTTATGTGCATATATACAAATCTGTGTGATTTTTCCGTCTGAAAATCAGATGGAAATATTATCCATGTGCATGTACCCTTTAGAGATGAGCGAGCGTACTCGGCCACGCCCCTTTTTCACCCAAGTACCGCGATTTTCGAGTACTTCCGTACTCGGGCGAAAAGAGTCGGGGGTGCCGTGGGTGAGTGGGGGGTTGCAGCGGGGAGTGGGAGGGAGAGGGAGAGAGAGAGGGCTCCCCCCTGTTCCCTGCTGCTACCCCCCGCGCTGCCACGCCTCCCCCTGCCCCCCGAATCTTTTCACCCGAGTACTGAAGTACTCGAAAATCGTGGTGCTCGATCAAGTACTTACTCGAAACGAGTACGTTCGCTCATCTCTAGTACCCTTACAAATGACCTGTATTACTGCTACCTGTTCTGGATAAAAGCCTAGTGGTCTATGGACTATGTAGTATATTTACGTGTTTAACAGTGATTTTCTGCAAAAATACTACAAAGATACAGCAGTTTTGTGAAAACTGAAAAAGAGTTGCAATAAAATCACAATTTTTATTGAATATAATGACCACAAATTATTTAATCACCATAGGCAGTGTAGGAGTGCAGTGTATAGAATGGCCTGCAGAGACTGCTGGAGAGGCATTCTAACTGCGGAAACCAGAGGCAACACCTGTTGGTGTGGCAGGAAGCAAGATAAAAAAATCAATTACTACCACAGTCAGGGGGAAAGATCTGGCTGCTAGCCAAGGAGAGACATGCTGTAGGAGCAGCCGTCAGGAACTAGGAGCCTGAGCCTGAGGTCTGGTGTGGACCAGTTTGAGGCCCGTCACCCGTCTGAAAGAGGAGGTCGTCCTCTGGACGCTTCCAGGTGGGAGTTAGCAACAGGGACCCTAGGGATTGTGTTCCCTGAACTGTGTTGTATGCTGTACATACACTTGGTGTAGAATAAAATCTGGCAGGTGCCAGGCTTTAAAGAAATTGGAGCCTTTTTTTACGCATGGTGCCTATGTTTCTGCCCTAGCATCTGGCATTTTACAAGATCAAGTAGCATAACATGCTGCTCTATTTTGACTTGTTTTTTAGCAGAAATCAAAGACTGAAGTTCTGAATGGAATCTCCAACACTGATGTGAACAAGACCTAAATTACTTATAGCATATCTTCCCTTAATATGAAGCACAAATACATGCTGTAAGCACATTGTAAATGCCTATTACATCTTTAAGTCCCAGCCTGCAATAGATATAAAGAATGAAACTTGCATTAATAAAGAAAAGGTACGATTTAAGGCTCTGGTCACTGATATCTTGGGTCACATTTTACAGAAGTCAGAATAAATATGAATGATCTATATTGTAAGTGACCCTAAGGCCTCAGTCACACGGGCGTAAATACGCGCGTAAATACGAGCGTATATACACGCGTAAAAAAAACGTGCTACCATGTCCATTGCCACCAATATGTTCTATCTTTTGTCGGTGCGTTTTTACGTGCGTATATACACGCGTAAAAACGCCCGTGGGTTTTTATGCGCGTATATACGCGCGTATTTACTTCCTTTGTCTCTGGTGTTCTCTGGAGTTTGTGTTTGAGGGAAATAAATCGGCTGTAGATGAGTTCTTTGTTGTTAGGCAGGCGTCGTCTCTGGGTTTTGAACGGTAGAGGTGCGACCCAGCTTTTGGACTTGTCCTTTACTATTTCTTGATCCATAATATCCAAGAACAGCTTGTCTTCTATGGATATCGTGACCCTGTTGGCCTCTCTTGTCCTGTGAAAGACTGTGCACCCTAAGTGGTCTTGCTCACCGTCGCAGGCGTGGTCTTCACAGGAGGGATCTGCGAAGGGACAAGGCACGGGAGTGCTTTGTGGCAACTCTTTTATCAGGAAACTGTTGTGGCATGGCTGGAATAGGGAAGGACGTCCACTTTCAAGTGTATTGGTAAGCATGCTGTTGACTGAGGTCGGCTTGTGTGCTCCTCCTAGACAGACATCTCCAATGATGACCCATCCTAGGTCAAGTCTCTGGGCGTATGGAGCATTCTGGGAACCGTTAATCTGTCCCCTAGCCTTATGAACTCGTAGTATGTCTCTTCCAAGGAGTAGGATTATTGGGGCTTTTGGATCAAGTTTCGGTATCAGGTGAGCTATACGTCTGAGGTGGGGGTGGTATGCTGCTACCTCTGGTGTAGGTATCTCAGACCGGTTGTCAGGAATGTGGTTGCATTCCAGTATGGTTGGCAGGGGCAAGCAGGTCTGACCATCTATGGACTCTACCATGTATCCAGTTGCCTTCCTCCCCGCCGTCTCAACGGTACCTGTGCACGTCCTTAAGGAGTATTTACGCCCGTGTGACTGAGGTCTAATAGATACTAATGGATCAAACATGTTTTAGTTTATTTTACAGGGTAAAATATGGTAGCAGGGTACACTATTCTGCTGTTTGGGGCACCCTGACAAGATTGAGCCAAGGCTTCTTTCAAACCCCATTCATGGATAATACTGTATCTAAACGATACATTATGCTTAAAAAAGGTACCCAAACATTGGCTGTGACATACCCTTAGGTTCCAATGTGCCATATGTATTTCAGAATAGTTGACATACTTTTAAAGGTTGAGGGTAGATTCTCACACAGGGCTTTTATGAAAAAATGACATATCCTGCAGCATTTTTCCATGTTTTATTCCAGCAAAAAATGTTGAAGCTAGATTTTAACTGCAAGTCAATAAGAGAGTTATGGAATGGATAAAACCAATGTGCTTTCTTGTGGAAATTGTCCTCACTTATCCTGTGCTTGTAAAGCACACTGCCTAATCCTTGAGATACCTGGTTGTAATGATCTGTATGAGGAGTGTGGGGCGGCAGGAGAAGGTGAAGGAGATGCGCGTAACCCATACAGATTTCTGACACAGCCATGTATAGCCATTCATCTTCCCCTCTGGTTACAGCACAAGGTTAAAATGCAAATCTCAAGCCCTGAAAGAATTAGCTGTTATCATGCCTGATTATTCCAATGCCCCGTTTTTGCTTTCTGTAGATTTTCTCACTTATCTGCAGAGAAGAATTCCACTGTTATCTTCCTCATTCATGTGGAGTACTAGTTATTACTATCTGACCGTTAGTCAAGAGTAGCAACAAGTTCCATCAAGGTCATGCCCAAAGCATGCGGAGTACTAGAATCTATTGAAGGGAATAAATCTTATGTGTAAAATAGACCCCATTATTGCATATTCTCCTTTCTGATACCTGGAAACAAATCACTTATGATAACCATATCATTTAAAGGGATGTGGGCAAACAAAAATGGCTGAATCCCTTTTCTGACTACCTGATACACAGTGTGCATCAATAAGCATTGGTAGTCTAAGGGCTTAAACCCATGGGTGTGTTTTTGTCCAGTTTTGTGGCTATGAAAATTGTTCTGTCTTCTTACACGTTCACACAGTGTGCAGTCCGACATTCAGCTTAACCATTTCTGTCTTCCAAATAAACAAACTGTTCTTCTTAATCTGACAGGTTTATTGGTTAACAGATCGATGATGATGATGATGATAATAATGTCGATAATGGTAAAACTATAAGAATACAGATAATTTGCATAAGTATGATGCATAGAAACACTACATAACATTAACATGGAGGTACATGGCAAAATGGCTGCTACACATAGTGCTGCATGGCTAACTAAACAGTTATAACTCCCTGAGTAACAACACAACTGGCTA
The DNA here is from genome assembly GCF_035609145.1 of Eleutherodactylus coqui. Lineage (NCBI taxonomy): Eukaryota > Metazoa > Chordata > Amphibia > Anura > Eleutherodactylidae > Eleutherodactylus > Eleutherodactylus coqui. The sequence continues at coordinate 110,086,395 of NC_089843.1, read as the reverse complement.
CTGAACAGCTCTGCATAACATTCTGTCTCTGAAACAAGGGTAGTTTTCTTACCAGATATGCTTTACAAAGATGGTGGATTTTGAAGAGGAGAGAGCAAAGATAAGTCTGTCTCTCACTGGAAGTTCCTTCTTCCCACAATGCCTTGCAAACTACCAATAATACATCACTCTTTATGGTAGAAAAACAAGTTGCAATACATTTGTAACACAGCTAGATGGTGCTGTAACCACTAAACACCTAGAATGGAATGTTATGTAGCTTTGGTTTATGTGGGGCAGAACACTACCTGTCTGACGTCAACGGACGTCACTATTGGGTCTTTCCGGTGAAAACAACAAAACAAGTTTCGCGACTGGCCTGAGGAATAGCTTGCCTTCCCCAGGCTTCCACACTTTGACCTCGAACTTGCGTACCTTCCCATCCTTGCTCGGGAACGTGTTGGTGATGAGTACGAGCAGATTTGTGACGTGATGATGCCCGGGAATTACCATAGGATGTTTCTCCTTAAATTCCACTTTGGCTGCTTGTAGGCGACCTCTTATTCTTAGGGACCCATCTTGGTCAAAGATGGGATCAAGGTTCTTCAAGGCGCTGTCCTTGGAGACTGTGTGGCCTTTGTTGAGGTAGTCTATTTCTTTAGCATAACATTCATGTTGTATAGTGCGAATTATTATGCTCTTGGCTCTGTCCAGATTGGTAGCGGTAAAGGCGTGTTTGCAGTGATGCCAACCCTTGCAAGATCTTTGACTCACAGGTAATGTTGACCTATAAGACTGAGCTATATGGCTTAGACAGGCTATAGCACGAATGAGCGACATCCAAGTGGAGAATCTGTTGAAACGATGGGATTTGAGTTGGTGTTCCAAAGTCACCGTGCATAGAGCAGATACTTCAGGTCGGATTTCTTCATCGGTTTCTGGGTTTACCAATTCAAATGAGTCGGATTCAATGCTGCAAGACGTTGAACGGTACAGAAATGCAGGACCCGTAAACCAAGTTGTATTCTTAAGGCCACCCGCTGCTACAGATCTAGTTGCATGGTCTGCCGGATTATGGTGCGTAGGAACATAGTGCCATTGCTTGGGACAAGTGGATCTCCTGATCCTTAGCACCCTATTGCTGACATAGACGTAAAAGCGTCTGGTTTCGCTGCAAATATATCCTAAGACTACCTTGCTGTCTGTGTAAAATTCGACTTCCTCGATTTTCCTCCAGATTCATTCCTGACGTTATAAGTTCAGCCAACTCTACCGCAAGCACAGCAGCGCATAGTTCCAGTCTGGGTATAGTGTGCTCGCGGAGTGGCGCCAGTTTGGTTCTGCTCATAACAAACCCTATATGGCATTGTTCCTTGACGTCTATGGTCTTTAGGTATGCTATGGCAGCAATCGCCTTGACTGATGCATCACAGAAGATATACAGTTTTTGCATCTTGACTTCCGTTGAAGGCACAGAAGCATATGGGCGTGTCACACGAAGACTGGACAAAGTTTTAAGAGACTTTCTCCAACCTGTCCACATGTCTTTTTTCTCCATGGGAAGTGGATCATCCCAATCAGACGTCTCTGTGGTACAGTCTCTTAGCATCATTTTTCCTTGGATGGTAACAGGTGTTACGAATCCCAGAGGATCATATAAACTGTTTATGGTAGACAGGACCCCTCTGCGTGTGAAAGGCTTTTCTTCCTTGCTGATCTATAAGGTAAATGTGTCCGCCTTTAAATCCCAGAGCAGACCAAGGCTCCGTTGCATGGGAAGGGAGTCTGTGCTAAGATCCAAGTCCTTTAGATCGCTAGAATGATCTTGGGGTGAGAAGGCCTCCATTAACTCACGGCTGTTAGAGGCGATTTTGCGCAACCTCAGATTAGATTGAGCGAGCATTTCTTGAGCTCTTTTCAGGAGATTGATTGCGGTCTCGTTCGTGGGTGTAGACTTCAAGCAGTCGTCCATATAGAAGTCCCTTTCTACAAAGGACCTGACATCAGACCCGTATTTTGCTTCACCCTCTCAGGCTGAGTGTCTGAGACCATAGATGGCAACTGCAGGGGAAGGACTGTTTCCAAAGAGGTGCACCCTCATTCGGTACTCTATGTTGTCCTCGTTAGAGTCGTTGTTGCGGTACCAGAAGAACCTTAAGTAGTTTCTATGTTCTTCCTTGACGAGAAAGCAGTGGAACATTTGTTGTATGTCGGCCATAAATGCTACAGAATCCCTGCGGAAGCGGAGGAGTACCTGTAGAAGTCTGTTGTTGAGGTCTGGACCGGACAGTAAGACATCATTTAGCGAGACGCCTTCACATCTGGCACTCGAATCAAATACTACCCTTATCTGTCCTGTTTTTTTTTAAACGCCGAATATGGGCAAGTACCAACACTCCTGGGAGTCTTGGAGCACGGGTGCCACTTCTGCGTGGTTGTTCTGGAATATTCTTTCCATGAAGGTGAAGAAATGTTCCTTTGTCTCTGGTGTTCTCTGGAGTTTGTGTTTGAGGGAAATAAATCGGCTGTAGACGAGTTCTTCGTTGTTAGGCAGGCGTCGTCTCTGGGTTTTGAACGGTAGAGGTGCGACCCAGCTTTTGGACTTGTCCTTTACTATTTCTTGATCCATAATATCCAAGAACAGCTTGTCTTCTATGGATATCGCGACCCTCTTGTCTTCTCTTGTCCTGTGAAAGACTGTGCACCCTAAGTGATCTTGCTCACCGTCGCAGGCGTGGTCTTCACAGGAGGGATCTGCGAAGGGACAAGGCACGGGAGTGCTTTGTGGCAACTCTTTTATCAGGAAACTGTTGTGGCATGGCTGGAATAGGGAAGGACGTCCACTTTCAAGTGTATTGGTAAGCATGCTGTTGACTGAGGTCGGCTTGTGTGCTCCTCCTAGACAGACGTCTCCAATGATGACCCCTCCTAGGTCAAGTCTCTGGGCGTATGGAGCATTCTGGGAACCGTTAATCTGTCCCCTAGCCTTATGAACTCGTAGTATGTCTCTTCCAAGGAGTAGGATTATTGGGGCTTTTGGATCAAGTTTCGGTATCAGGTGAGCTATACGTCTGAGGTGGGGGTGGTATGCTGCTACCTCTGGTGTAGGTATCTCAGACCGGTTGTCAGGAATGTGGTTGCATTCCAGTATGGTTGGCAGGGGCAAGCAGGTCTGACCATCTATGGACTCTACCATGTATCCAGTTGCCTTCCTCCCCGCTGTCTCAACGGTACCTGTGCACGTCCTTAAGGAGTAAGGAGAACCAGGCCCTACGATGTTGAAGGTGTCGAAGAAGGTGGATTTAGCTAAAGACCTGTTACTTTGGTCATCTAAGATTGTGTACACCTTGATCGCCTTATCTCGGTGGCCAACAGGATAAACCCTGACAAGGCAGATTTTGGAGCATGACTTCCCTCCTGTGAGTCCTTTACAGACCTCTGTACACTGAGAAGTGACTATTGCTGTGTCTATCTGCTCTCTGTCCTGTTCCTCTGCATGGGATGATCCCTGAGAGGGTGGTCCAGGGTGTAGAGCCGTGTTGTGCTCTGTGCTACCGCATTCAATGCATGTCAAACTAACCTTACAGTTCCTGGCGAAGTGCGATGTTGTAGTGCAGCACCTGAAACAGATGTTGTTTTCTTTCAGGAATTCTTTGCGATCCTCTTAAGACTTCTCTCTGAAGGCTCTGCATTTTAGCAAAGAATGTGGTTTCTTGTGCAGGGGGCATTGTTTGGTAGGATCCTCATGTTTGTTCTCTTCTCGATGAGGCTTAAACGACCTGTAAGGAGAACCTGTGGAGGCAACATTAGTTTTGTGGACCACTACTGGTGTTTTAAGAGGTTTGACGCCAGGGGTAGTGGGACAAGACAATGTAAAGTCAAAACTGGGATCATTTCTGATCCTTGCTTGTTGAGCAACAAAGCCTACAAATACCCGAAAGGGGGGAAATGGTACATTATGAACCTGTTTATAATGAGAACCATGCGTGATCCACTTCTCCTGTAAGTTATAAGGGAGTTTTTGGATAATCAGATTAACACCCCTGGCGGTGTCCAGGAATGCTAGCCCTGGCAGATCTGCTTCTGCCTGAGCAACCTGTACCTCTGTTAACAAGTCACTAAGTTCCCTGAGTTTCTGGTAACTCTTACCTACTATTTTGGGAAAATTATCAATTCTCTTAAATAAAGCATTTTCTATAGCTTCTATTGACTCATAACACTCATCAAGTCTTTCCCACACCATCTTTAGGCCTTCGCCTGGATAGTTTATGTTAATGTCTCTGATCCTTTTGGCGTGTTCAGCAGACTCGCTTCCAAGCCACTTTACCAAGAGATCTAACTCCTCACTGCAGGAGAGACCCAAGTCCCTTATGGCGTTCTGGAAGGAGGCTCGCCATGCTCGGTACTTCTCTGGGCGATCTGTGAACTTTATAAGTCCCTTGGTAACCAGTTCTCGTTTAGCAAAGAACCTAGCGAAGTCCACGATAGCCTGGTTAGCGCCAATACTACCCAGTGTGCTGTTGTTATGCTGCGTGTGAAGTGTATCACCATACCTTTTAGGAGTTTCTGGCTTAGGGCAGTCTGTTAAATACCACTCTGATGCGAAAGCTGTCTCTTTAAGCCGAGGAGAGGGTTGTAGCTTCCTTTTTGTAGGGTGGTGGTCAGCACTGCTTTGTCGCATACCGTCCTGTTCGAGGTACTGTGTCTCGAAGTGGGTTCTTTGACGCTCTGTTTGATATACTGGATCGTAGCCGTCTTCTGCCTTGGGATGCCGATGGACATATTCTGAGACGCGCTGTGCTGGATCTTCTTGGTCTAGGCCTAACCCGAGTACCTGGTTGTGTTTCTCTAATTCGGGGAACTCTGCGGCTTCTAGGAACTCTGCCTTGGCTAATGCGGCTGCTGCTTCTTTCTCTGCGATGAGTTTTTCCAGTGACACCTGCAGGCAGACTCTCTTTTTCTTGATCTGCTTGCTTTAGCTTCAGTTGTGTCTCTTGTGCTGCAAAGGTGGACCTTACTTTTGCTGCCTCAGCTTCTGCGCGGGCGAGAGCAGCCATTTCTCTTATTGAAGACCTGCTAGAGCAGCTTGCTCGTGACCTGGTCTTATAGGAGGATGTCTGGCTAGTAGACATTGTGTGCCTGTTTGCTGGCTGCTTAATGTCTCTGTGCATACTCAGTCTAGGTAGGAACAGACGTCAGCTTCGCTTAGATCGTGCTGCGTTTACTTGGGGCTGCACTCGTGTTTCTTGTGACTAAATGGCGGCCGCTGCAATCTTGTAATAAGACCGCGTGGCTGATGGCGGCTCCATCTAGTCCGATCCACTATCGCTGGCGACTAGCATCTGTTTTACTGTTCTGTCTTCTTACACGTTCACACAGTGTGCTGTCCGACATTCAGCTTAACCATTTCTGTCTTCCAAATAAACAAACTGTTCTTCTTAATCTGACAGGTTTATTGGTTAACAGATCGATGATGATGATGATGATGATGATAATAATGTCGATAATGGTAAAACTATTAGAATACAGATAGTTTGCATAAGTATGATGCATAGGAACATTACATAACATTAACATGGAGGTACATGGTAAAATGGCTGCTACACATAGTGCTGCATGGCTAACTAAACAGTTATAACTCCCTGAGTAACAACACAACTGGCTACTGAACAGCTCTGCATAACATTCTGTCTCAGAAACAAGGGTAGTTTTCTTACCAGATATGCTTTACAAAGATGGTGGATTTTGAAGAGGAGAGAGCAAAGATAAGTCTGTCTCTGACTGGAAGTTCCTTCTTCCCACAATGCCTTGCAAACCACCCATAATACATCACTCTTTATGGTAGAAAAACAAGTTGTAATACATTTGTAACACAGCTAGATGGTGCTGTAACCACTAAACACCTAGAATGGAATGTTATGTAGCTTCGGTTTATGTGGGGCAAGACAAAAATCGTTTTCACTATCAGGATTCTCGAGCGTCAATACTATGCATGAGCAGAGATAGGACTTGCCCTATCTTTCCCGCACAGAGGTCCTACCTTATTTTTCACGCACGTAGGAAAACTATCTTCCCGTTTGTTTTTTTCAAATTTGTTCGCACTAACACAGAGTTTGCATAATAAAGAAAATTAAGCCCAGTTCATGCGCTAATAGACTCCATAGTGGCGAGTGTATTAGCACATGCAAAATTGTTACGTGCACTATTTCATGCATACTTGGTGCACATTTGCGCACCTGCATAGACTTCCATGGTGGCTTGGGTGCGCCAATGCGCCCAAAACAAATTATGTTGCATATCTTTTCACCTGACGTAAATGCAGGTGCAAAAACACTGAATGTGAATGAACCCATTGAAATAACAATGGATTCTACTGTCAGTAGTTTGCAAGAGCGGAAATGTTCGCAAAACCACCCATGAGCAGGAGTCCTTAGACAAATGATGTAAATTAATAAACAGTGTGCATCAGGTAGTCAAAAAGTGGTTCATCCATCTTTGTTTGTCCAGAATCAGTGGATTACTTTAAATGTAAGGGCTTACTTACACGAGCGTATATCGGCTGGTATTTTCATGATCAGGCAATATACACTTCCATATGAGCAGTGCCCCCCTTCCCTCCCCCTCACTGGCTCTCTGTCTCTCTCCTCCCCTCCGAGCAGTTTGCAATGGGAGTAGGCGGGACGTGGTTGGAGCTAAGCTCCCCGCCCCTTGTCCGCAGCCAGCAATGGGAGAGGGCGGGACAGAGTGGAGCTTAGCTCTGCCGCCGTGCCTCCTCCCATTGCAAACGTCGGAGGGGAGGAGAGAGGCAGAGAGCCGGTGAGGGGGAGGGAAGAAGGGACTGCTGAGATGGAAGCATATATTGTCCAGCTGTGAAAACACCAGCAGATATACGTTCGTGTAAAAAAGCCCTAAGGGTGGAACAGCAGTTTCAATTGCATAGGAATATATTGGGGCAGATTTATTTGTAGCCATAATATAAGCAATGATTGCAAAAATTTTCAGACTCATTTGACCCCAATTTGCAAAATCAGCCCAAAATAGTATCTTCTGCATGATTGAAATATTAATGTAAACTAATTACTATAGCCTTTTTCACTTCCTTAATCCAACAGGTAAGGTTTAATTAGTATAAAATGTTTTGCTTTTTCTTGTATGTGTCCTTTATTTAGGTATGTCTTATAGTCCAAAAAGTACAGTACTTATTTATTTCTTAGATCCAAAAACATTAGTAATTTCCATTGGTTCATTGTCATTCTTAAGTACAGTCATTCACTTTGCACAAAATTTCTGCATCTTCCTTCATAGAATCTGCAGGACATCAAACCATAAACTATGGGTACTCTATACTTAAAAGGTTTTTTCACACCCCGCTATGACAATTTTAGCAGTTCAGATCTCACATGCACTTCACATAAAATGAATCAGCAGGAGGTTTGATCAATAGAAATAAATCATAGTGTGGGAATGAAAATCTAACAGTCCAACTTGTTCTTTGGATTCTATGAGAAGGAATCTGATGTGAGATTGTATTTGTAGAGACTGCAGTGTAAATTGATGTCTAATGTAGATAATTACTCTCAACTTGCAATTAGCAGACATGGCCATAGCCATAAATATACACAGCGATAAATATGCTTCAATCTTTGGTTCTTTATAGAAAATTAAACTGATGTGGATTTGAGGATATTGTTTTGAAAATTATATGAATCTTATAAATGTAATAAATTAATATTGTCTACAAATTGTGACAGCTTCAGTCATGTAGAAAAGATGATACAAGGAGTCACATTTGTTTTTTCTTTGCAACAGAAAAACACATCCCATAGTAAATTTTATTGCAAGTTAGCACAATTCTCATACAAAGCGAATTCAGTATATTTAGTTCTGAACAATGGTGTAGATTCTGTTAGAGCACAGCCGGATTCACTCACACAATTCGTGCATGCAATACGCAGAAAATAGAAACCATTGATTTGAATGGGATCATTCCCATTGGTGTATTTAGCATGCTTTATTTTCCTTTGCATTTGTGGAGGGAAAGAATGTATCTTCAACTAAATAAACTAATTGGTCATTTCAGTGGCTCAGAGCATCGGTTCATGTTTATTTACGTGTGCAAAAAGTATAGTATAAAATGCTGTAGCGGATGCTGATATGCAATGCCTGATGCGCAAAAATGTGGCATAAATATGCATACGTTTGTAGGAATGTGACTTATGGGTACATTTACAAAGGCATATGCATATATAGTTCTGTGAATATGCAGCATATTCATGGATCGAAATACGCAGTTGCCTTGCGTTTTTCTGCCTGTTGGCAGTCTTTTTATGCAGTGTATGGACATACGTGAAAACAAATGCACAATATCACATTTTGTGCGTAAATATGCCACAAATACGTAAATTTCCTGTGTATTTCCTGCGTATTTACACATGCCCATTGATTTCAATGGGCTATTATGGTATAGTATGCACAGATAGGCAATGCTACATGTTTAATTATCAAAAGACCCCCCACCCTTCCCTGCATGTATGCACCTGGTTTGTGCAAGGAGCAAGACTTATTATTTATATACAAAGGATAAAGGGGATATAATTTACATCGCAACACAATTTATATACTACAGATAAAGATTACAACTTACATCCCATCATTAGCTATATATAATGGTTACAACTTACTATACATCACATCACTGGGAAGACAGCATCATCTGACTTGTATAACAGCAGTCAGGAAGCTCACTTTCAAGAGGCGCCAAGATAGAGAAATTTTCTCCAAAAAATTGGATTGACAGGTGGGGCATCCTACAACCTGTCTGAAGAGCTTCTGGCTTAGCTTCAAGAAAGTACAAGCTCTATACTATACTAGCATAGATGCATACGTATTCATTTGTTAATACTTGTAACAGAAAATAACCATTCAATTCTGTCACAAGGCAGATAGCAAAATGTGATTTGTTCTCAGCAAGAGAAACCAAGTAATCTTATAGATATGACACCTTTTAATGCCTAACAAAAATACATGATGTTATTAGCGAACTTTCAAACCTAGTCAGGGTTCTTCCCCAGGCATAATAAAATAGATACGAAGAGGCATGCATGTATATACACACTTATATATGATGTGATTAATTTGGACTTATAGAAATGTTTTATACCACAGCAGGATGAATGGAGAAATTAATAAATACTTAAATAGTCCATGGTAAAAGTTTTATAGTCTCTGAATTAGTGCTAGGGGGTCACCAGGACAGAGTGTTATCTGTGCTATAGATTTCTCATACCAGAATTTAGGCCTCTGTTGAAAGTGTCAAACGTTTGTACTCCAAAATTCTTCTATGGCTTTTTGACTTGAAATTGCCTTTTAATATGATGACTTTCATGTGTTCTATGTTGTTTCCGTGTTTTGAAAAATGCTCGGCCACAGATAATTCTTGCTTTCTTTAATTCTGTGGCGATGAGACCTCATCCTCTCTTTCAGTTTTTGTCCTGTTTCTCCAACATAAAGCACCCCAACAGGACACTTACTGCACAGGATCAGGTACACAACATAAGACATAGAACATGTGAATACCCCTGGGATCTTATAGTCCTGCTGTGCATTGAGGATTTGTTTCCTGTCCATTATCAGTACATGTGAGCAGATCTTACAGCTCCTTACATTGCAGGGAGAAATTCATTTTTGTGTGTCAGAGGGAAGATACCCCACTGATTATAAAGTTCCTCAAATTTGGAAGTTGCCTGTAACACAGAACGGGAGGGTCTGGGAATATGGTTTTCAGATGGTCATCCCTGTGTAGGGTATGTTGGAGTTTCTTTGTGGTTTTCCTTAGTACCTCTAGCTGTGAATTGTAGGTCACTACTAGAGGTACACAATCATTTCCTTTCTTCTCTGTGTATGGGAGTAGTTGATTTCTGGGTATCCTGGTGGCTCTGGTGATTTGTTCATCAATTGAGGTGGGATGGTCGCCCTGGTTTAAAAATGTCATTTTAAGATGGTATAGATGTTCCTCTCTGTCTGTTGGGATAGAGCAGATACAGTTTTATCTGATGGCCTGGCTGTGGACAATGGACTTTTTGAAGTGTTTAGGATGGCAGCTGTCCCATCTGAGTTATGTGGACCAATCAATCAGTTTCTGGTATAGGGATGTCTGTATTGAGTTGTTTGAGATTTTTATCGTGGTGTCCAAAAAGTTGATTTCGGTATATGAGTAGCTTAATGTCAGGTTTATAGTGGGGTGAAATGCATTGAATCTTTCATGGAATTTTATTAGTTCTTGTTTGGTGTTGGTCCAGATGATTATGATGTCATCAATATATCGGAAGTAGGCCAATGGTTTGCTGGAGCAGGAGGTCAGAAAGCAAAACTCATGGCCTCAACTGTGTCCGTAACACAACCTATTTCTTTCCAAGCAGAGAGCCAAAATAAAGAAATCTGCTCACTGTGCAGGATCATGGTTATTTAAAAGAGACAAAAATAGTCAAAATAATTATATATACAATCAGATTATTCCTAACAGCACCTTAAAGGCTTGTTCAGGTGACCATATGCGCAAATCTGCATGGTTCAGTGGAGCACATTTGCTCTGTGAATGAGATTGATTTGCACACATAGCAGCTCATAGTACTGTACTTTTGGCGACGCAGGGCCTGTTTACTTGTGCGTGCAAAACACCCCACCGGTTTTAAAATGCTATTTATCCTTATGAAGTCCAAAGGTGTTCTATTTTTCAATGAACTGTGCCGAATGATGGCATACGTGCACACATTTGCACACCGCCCACAGACTTCTATGAGGGCCTTTGCTGTGTGATACACAGAAAGATAAAGCAGGTCCGTTTTTTTGCGCATACATGAATTATACACGCAAAACACGTTCATGGGAACAAACCTATTGGCATCAATGGGTTCTATTCTCTGAGAATCATGTAAATATGATACCTCACATTGCTCTACTGGCTAACACGGTACCAAACCTTTTTTTTTCATATTCTCTGAGAACTGCGCACCTGACTTATACTCGCAATACGCTGATTAGAGCCCATTGATTTTAATGGAGTCATTCACCTTTCCTTATTTTGCGCGTGCATTTCCTTCACGCAAAATAATCACAGCATACTTTACTTTCCTATGCATTTGAGCACCAAAGGTCCATGTAGAAGTTAAAGGGGGGTGAGCAAATGCATGTGTAGTACGCAAGGATATATGTAATTCACTGCGTAATTGCACTGTAAAACGAACACACCTGGAACTCATTAGACTAATTAGACATTTCAAGTTTGTTTCCCACGCGCAAATGAACATGTCTTGTGGGCAGAAAAAGTACAGTAAAATACGCTGATGCACGTGCAAAAAAGAATCATTCATTCTGCAAAAACTCTACACTCATGTGTGCGAAAATACACATTCGCTTGTGTGACGCCGGCGAAAAAAGAAAGCACAAACTATAAAACATAACAAAACTCTTGTAAAAGCACCATTAACCTCATAAAGACTGCCAATATGCTTTTTTACAAATGAGTAGAAATTCCATGGCACTCTCAAATAATTGGAAATTAATTCAAAGTCTTTATTTAAATCACATAACATCCAGGCTTATGCAGTGAGGTATCACAAGCAGGATTACAGGATTAATAAAGCTGTTAGGTTAGTACCAAGTAGTGGAGGCTTTGGTCACTCTGACCATTTTCAACAGCATCCAGCTTGTAGTGGTATGAGCGGCAGCACTTAGAGGATCATACAAATGAATAACTCATTAAAATAATTAATTCTAATGATAATTCTATGATTATCCATTTTAATGACCTCCTTTTTACGACAGTCATTAAAAGGCATTATTCTACATTGCTGTGGTTTTATGGTACTGTAGAATAAGTGCTGCACATGTGTCCCATGCTTCCTGGAGCAGATGCTTGGTTGACAGCTGAGCTCCTGCTCTAATGGCTAGAATCGAAGGAACCTCGAGAGTGATTGTGGCATGATCCAAGAAAACTGATCCTTTTGATTGGATCACTAGGTTGTTATTTATTTATTCATTTATTCTTTGGCACTTGATCTTAATATCTAAGAAAAAAGTAATCCAATTTCTGGATATTTATTTTGATGTATACAGTTGAATGCAGAATTATTTTGACAGCAAGACAATTTTCTTAATTTTGCTTCTGTACACCACCACAATGGATTTGAAACAAAGCCATCAATATGCGATTGAAGTGTAGACTTTCACTTTAATGCCAGCAGTTAAACACAATATTGCATTAGCTGTTTAGAAATTACTGTCATTTTTTACGTAGTCCCTACAGTTTCACAGGCTCAAAAGTAATTGAACAAACGATTGTAATTAAACATTTAAGGATTATTTTTAGATGTGGGTGGAAATACTTTGCATTCAATTACAGCTTGAATCTGGAACCTATGGACGACATGAAATGCAGAGTTTTCTCCCTTGAGAAGCTTTACAGTACTGAACTGCAGCTCCCTTCCATTGTTGCTTATTTGTGATGTCTTTAGTAAGGGAAAAGCTCAACCAAGTTGAATTATATATTCCATTTCATTGTCATAAAGCAGATGTGCCAACTTGCGCAACCCCTCAGTGAATGTAGAGCCCAGGGCAATCAACTGATTTTGCCAGAAGTCGGTGCCAGACACACATTGCCCCTGCAGTGACCTCTGCAGGGAAAATGTAGCATTACAAGACGGCTATTAACATGAACGGTCATCCTGTAATATGTGGACAGCATAAAATCTGGCCAAAGAATTCTGCTCTTGCTGAGTGGCTCTCCATCCATCCCCTTCCTCCGATTTATATGATCCTGCTCTATGACTTTCCATTAACAGGATTTTGGCATAACCCCTTTAGGAAGCTCTTGAGTTACCTTTGGGATTTTTGGGGGGTCATTACCTAACTATACTGTGAATCCCTTTTTTGCTGTCACTTTTGCAGCGCTCAAATGAATTGGAACAGAAAATAAAGGTGTTTACAGTTCAGAATTCACCTGCATAATCTATATGCTGTCGCATCATTAATAAACACCAGGGACCCAGTTCAATTGCCAGCCACAATTGCCTATTCCATAACAATGCCTCCACCATGTCTGACAGATGTTTTGGTATGCTTCAAGTCACAACACTTTCTTTCTTTTTAATCCCTTAAGGACATGGTCTATTTTGGCCATAAGGATCGCAACAATTTCTTAAGGATTTCCATCTTCACTTTTCAAAAGCCATATCTTTTTCATTTTTTCATCAAATGTCTGTATGAGGGCTGGATTTTTCCAACCCTAATTTACATGACGTATATCAGCTGGACGTGAAAACTGCCACCGATATAGACAGCCCTTTCCTCCCCCTCACTGGCTCTCTGCAAGGGGAGCAGGCTGGATGGGGTGGGAGCTAATGTGCCGAGCTACCGATCCTCTCCGTCCCTTGCCGCTGTTTGCAATGGGAGGGACGGGGTGGGGCTTATCTCTGCCCTGCCCATCCCATTGCCAACAGCGGAGACTTTTTGTTTACCACTATGGTACTCCCACAGCATAAATCTGTGGGCTTATCCTACTCCATCCGTGGGCTTGAGTCCTAATTCCTAAATTTTAAATGCTATATTTTTTGTTAATGGGGTTTTCTAATTTAACCCTTTCCAATCCAATTTGTATTCTGGTTTTCCTAGGGGGCTTATTCTTTTTCTGCTGCTATACAACAGCGCTATATGCTGGCTAAAGCCAGTACTGCATGAGGTGACACGTTGGATAGAGTCTGACAGCAGAGAGGCTGGCAATATACAGTAAGAGAACCCCAACGGATGTCTTCCAACATCTGAGCTGTACAGCCTTAAATCATAATGTCTGCAGAGGTCAGACAGTGGATTGGAAAGGGTTAAAACCCTCTACTGAGATCTTTTGTTTTAGTTATGTTACTGACAACTTTTTAAAATAAGAAATTAAACAAAACAATCATAGAGATGTTTTGTAACTAAACATTAGATTATCTACAAAATAAGTGTACATAAGGTATACTTTAAAGTACATTTTGCACTGGCTGGTATACAAGCCCTTGCAGCATTAACTAAATGTCAAATAACAGAGCATTTGTACTGTATGTAGATAGAGGCATATTGCAGAAGGGGAGTAGGAAAAAGGCAGGAGGCTTTGGCAAAGAAAAATCTGTGAATTAAAAAATATACACCGTACATCAGACCAAAAGTTTGCTACCATAGGACAGTCCCTGAATATGTGTAATAGCATACCCTCTCCTCAGCTGCATCTCCAGCATATGGATAGGATTGAAGGAAATTAAATATGTATTGTGGAAGGTACTGTATACCAACATGATAAAATAACCCACCTCCTGTATGATTTATGAGTCACTGTATATAACCTAACCTTCTAATCTTCAGAAAATACCTGTTCTAAATGCCTCTCCCATTTAGAAAGAAAAACTGGATCTGCCGTAATTGTTGAAACTAGTAATGTATATATTTCAGAGAGAGCATGTCAAATAATACCTGACATTCAGCACATACATTCAAACTGAGCCTTTGTTCGATCAAAATTCTCAGCCTTAGGCAATGAACAGAAAAAATTATGAATTTGGATAATTTGCCAAGTTGTGATGGCACGTGGTTCAGAAATATTTCACAGACTTAACTCAGATACCCTTCTCCTATTTTGAATAAAATACATAGCTTTAAACTTGTTTTCTAAGATCCAAGAATGAAATGGGCCATTTTCCAACCCCAAGTGAAAAACCGGGTTACCTAAGATAGGATATAATGATGATAATGATGTTGGTGAGATATCTGTATTTCCCTTATCCTGGGAAATACTCTATATGCTACATTCCATGTTGGCCCTATAGTCGGATGTAGTTACGCCTCCGAGATTGTATAGCCCAAAACCCACTGCAGTGTTTCTGCACCAATCAACAATCCTTAGAAGATGGGAGGCTTGATAATAAGCAGTTATGTTTGGTAAGGCTATTCCTCCCCTGTTTTTCAGGTGGAATAATATTTGAGAAGCAATACGTGCTGGTTTATCTTTCAGATAAACGTATTTATCATGGAATGGCTAGATGTGAAAAGGAGTTTGGAATGTTGATTGGTAGTACGTGAAAAGCACATGAGATTTGGTGAAGTATGTTCATTTTAA
Source organism: Eleutherodactylus coqui (assembly GCF_035609145.1). NCBI lineage: Eukaryota > Metazoa > Chordata > Amphibia > Anura > Eleutherodactylidae > Eleutherodactylus > Eleutherodactylus coqui. Next base: position 110,071,271 of record NC_089843.1, on the reverse strand, counting down.
CTATGGCACATATACTGAGCCAAGAAATCAACCCATGTGTCTAGGAATATCATTCCTTTTTGAGGAGTTAGGAGTTATATTAAAGGAAGAAAGTTTACTGCATACAGTCGTGAGACCAACAAAATGAAAAATCACCGGTTAAGTCAAATACTAAAGACTCTAGTAATGTAATATTTAGTACCTCCATTCTTAATTGGAAAGAGCAGCATAACCATGAAGTTCCAACATAAGATTAGGTAGGGAAATCTGTGGGGATGTGGGAAAAAGACTCTCATACTTTAAGCATAACCTCACCTACTGATATGCCTCTAATGTTTAGGAGGGAAAAAAATTCTGCACAGGAATAGTTCTAGACTAGAGATGAGCGAACATACTCGGTAAGGGCGATTTCGCAATCGAGCACCGCGATTTTCAAGTACTTCACTACTCGGGTGAAAAGTACTCGGGTGCGCCGGGGGGCGGGGGGGGGGGGGCGGGGGGGGGGCGCGGCGGAGCGGGGGGGTAGCAGCGGGGAACAGGGGGGAACCCTCTCTCTCTCTCCCTCTCCCCCCCACTCCCCTCTGCAACCCCCCGCTCACCCCCGGCGCACCCGAGTACTTTTCACCCGAGTAGTGAAGTACTCGAAAATCGCGGTGCTCGATTGCGAAATCGCCCTTACCAAGTACGTTCACTCATCTCTATTCTAGACATAAAATAAAAATAAAAGGTGATAAAGGACATCCCTGGCGTGTTCTTTAGGAAATTGAAATGGGCGAAGGATGAACATTTACTTTAACCACAACCAACTGATTTTAATAGAGACTGAATCCAGCTTATCATATTATTACCCAGACCCAGATATTTTGGGATTCAAATATAAAGTCACAATTAACTCAATCAAACCTCCTATCAGCATCAATGGATAACATTGCCAATATTTTTTAGAACAATTTAGGATCCATGTTCATAAGGGATATGGGATGGAAGTTTTTACACAATGATAGGTATTTTCCTTCTTTGGGGATGACGGTAATGTGTACCTTGAGAGAATGTTCCAGTAAGGAACCTCCAGAGGTCAGAAAATTAAATGCCAACCAAAAGTGTGTAAATAGGATATCACTACTTTTCTATAGTACTGCAAAGGTAAACCCTCAGGTCCTGGAGCTTTCCCTGACTCAGAATCCTTTAATGCCCCTGAAAGCTTTTGTGTAGAGTTGGGTAATTGAATTACTGATTCCAGATGTTACCAAATAATTATAAATGTTTTGTCTGGTGATTTGTTCTTTTTGAATCCGATTGGGGCTTCTGAAAATTGCATAAGAATTTGTAATAGTTTCCAAATGCTTTTGCAATCTGGTTTGGGAGGTGATGTTGAGTACTAGATGTGATAAGATATAGGAAATGAATGTACTGTACCTGCTTGTTGTTTCTGGATTATATGATCCAGAAGCTTGTCAGGTTTGATACCAAATTCAAAAATGTTACTCTTTCACTTTATCAAAGAGAACTTTGCGTTTCTGAGACAGAGAGCATACCTTTTCTCTTAATTGAATTAGATCTGCCCAAGCATTCCTATCCAATGATGACTTATGTTTTTACTCTAGAGTATGAATACAAGACAATGATGCTGTTAGGTGGTCATCCCTTCTTTTTTCTATTTATAGCCAATGTGAACACAGACCCCATCGATTAAACATTTATGTGCTTCACCAGTAGAAAAGGGGGTAACATCTGAGGTCACATTTAGCTGAAAATATTCTTTAAGGGCTTTAGAGTGATTCGTTATCATTTAGGGTTCTTGTAAAAAACAATTCATTCAGACACCAATGGCTTCTGAAAGAATAAACTGTTGGCAAATTAATGATAAAAGAGGGTATGGTCCAAGAATGAGATATTGCCTTCAGAAGCATTTGAAACTTGGACTAGCTGTGAGTGATGCAGATTTAAATATTACATCCTGGAGTACAGATTATTTGGTGCTGAGAAAAATGTGTAGCCTATAACCGTGGGATTAAGTATCCTCCAAAACATCTGTCAATTGATGTTCATGTAAAATTTAACAATCTATGATGTGTAGTACTGGGAAGACTAATATGACCTCGAGAAGAATCTACTTGAGGCTAAAAAAGGATAAGTCTCCTCCCATCCACCGGTATTAGGTTGCCCCCTTTAAATTCCTCCAAGTCTGTCAGAACTTTTTCCAAAAAAGATACAGGCTGTCAAAAGGTGTATTGGCGGTCACTAAGGGGTTAATTTTCCTTTCGACATAACCATATGAGGGCACGGTTTTTGCGGGACAACTTGTATTTTTTAATGGCATCATTTTTCGGCACATATAATGTATTCTATAATTTTCATTAATTTTTTTAGGGGATTGGAGAAAAAATAAATTTGCCATTTGTTTTTTGGGATTTCATTTTTATGGTATTCCGTGTACAAAAGAAATAACAACATTATTCTCTAGGTCAGCGAGATTCCGACAGTATTAACTTTATACAGTTTTTTCTATTGTTTTTCGATTTTGTACAGATTTATTTTTAAAAGAATTGCTTTTTAGAGATGAGCGAACGTACCCGTCCGAGCTTGATACTCATTCGAGTATTAGCGTGTTCGAGATGCTTGTTACTAGAGGCGAGCACCACGCGATGTTCGAGTTACTTTCACTTTCATCTCTGAGACGTTAGCACGCTTTTCTGGCCAACAGAAAGACAGGGAAGGCATTACAACTTCCCCCTGCGACGTTCAAGCCGTATACCACCCCCCTGCAGCGAGTGGCAGGTGAGATCAGGTGTCACCCGAGTATATAAATCCGCCCCTCCCGCGGCTCGCCACAGATGCATTCTGACAGAGATCAGGGAAAGTGCTGCTGATGCCGGAGCTGCTATAGGGAGAGCGTTAGGAGTGATTTTAGGTCCTTCTTAGGGCCACATCTGACCGTGTGCAGTACTGTTGAGGCTGCTTTTAGCAGTGTTGCACAATTTTTTTTTTTTGTATGTCGGGCGTGCAGAGCATTGCGTCCGCAGTCTGCAGTCATTGTACAGAGTATAGGGCCAGTACTGGTGAGGCAGGGAAAGAGATATTCAGGCTATATAAGCAGTGGGCTTTTTCCAAAAAATTGGGGAAAAATACTATATTTGGGCTGCCTGTGACCGTCTTCAGTTTACTGCGTGTCTGCTGGGGGTAGTAGTCCTAATTAATACGCAGCTAAGCGTTACAGCAGGCTTGCGCAAAATTGTTTCCTGGATCTGCTGTCTCTGATACATCAGCGCCGTCATCCCGCCAGAGGGAAACAGTATACATAATATACGCTGCATACAGTATCTATCTGCTGGGGGTAATAGTCCTAATTAATACGCAGCTAAGCGTTACAGCAGGCTTGCGCAAAATTGTTTCCTGGATCTGCTGTCTCTGTTACATCAGCGCCGTCATCCCGCCAGAGGGAAACAGTATACATAATATTATACGCTGCCTACAGTATCTATCTGCTGGGGGTAGTAGTCCTAATTAATACCCAGCTAAGCGTTACAGCAGGCTTGCACAAAATTGTTTCCTGGATCTGCTGTCTCTGTTACATCAGCGCCGTCATCCCGCCAGAGGGAAACAGTATACATAATATACGCTGCCTACAGTATCTGCCTGCTGTATCAGCTCAGCATTTAAAAAAAATAGAAGCAAAATACTTAAGGCCTACTACTGGTCTTTGGCCACTTGACTGCTTCTGCGCTGTGAATTCCACTAGCTCAGTCATACGCACCTACGTCTCACTACAGACGTGCGCAAAATTGTTTCCTGGCTCTGCTGTGCGTTCTGTAAGGGAAGTCAGCCTCCAACCACAGGCCAATAAGCGGCACATTTAATTACAGCGTTCTGTTTCTGCACTACTGGTAATACAGCATGCTGAGGGGCAGGCCTAGAGGACGTGGACGCGGGCGAGGACGCGGAGGCCCAAGTCAGGGTGTGGGCACAGGCCGAGCTCCTGATCCAGGTGTATCGCAGCCGACTGCTGCGGGATTAGGAGAGAGGCACGTTTCTGGCATCCCCACATTCATCTCACAATTAATGGGTCCACGCGGTAGACCTTTATTAGAAAATGAGCAGTGTGAGCAGGTCCTGTCGTGGATGGCAGAAAGTGCATCCAGCAATCTATCGACCACCCAGAATTCTGCGCCGTCCACTGCTGCAACTCTGAATCCTCTGGCTGCTGCTCCTCCTTCCTCCCAGCCTCCTCACTCCATTACAATGACACATTCTGAGGAGCAGGCAGACTCCCAGGAACTGTTCCCGGGCCCCTGCCCAGAATGGCCAGCAATGGTTCCTCTCCCACCGGAGGAGTTTGTCGTGACCGATGCCCAACCTTTGGAAAGTTCCCGGGGTCCGGGGGATGAGGCTGGGGACTTCCAGCAACTGTCTCAAGAGCTTTCAGTGGGCGAGGAGGACGATGACGATGAGACACAGTTGTCTATCACTCAGGTAGTAGTAATTGGAGTAAGTCCGAGGGAGGAGCGCACAGAGGATTCGGAGGAAGAGCAGCAGGACGATGAGATGACTGACCCCACCTGGTTTGCTACGCCTACTGAGGACAGGTCTTCAGAGGGGGAGGCAAGTGCAGCTGCAGGGCAGGTTGGAAGAGGCAGTGCGGTGGCCAGTGGTAGAGGCAGGGCCAGACCGAATAATCCACCAACTGTTTCCCAAAGCGCCCCCTCATGCCATGCCACCCTGCAGAGGCCGAGGTGCTCAAAGGTCTGGCAGTTTTTCACTGAGAGTGCAGACGACCGACGAACAGTGGCGTGCAACCTTTGTCGCGCCAAGATCAGCCGGGGAGCCACCACCACCAGCCTCACCACCACCAGCATTCGCAGACATATGATGGCCAAGCACCCCACAAGGTGGGACGAAGGCCGTTCACCGCCTCCGGTTTGCACCGTTGCCTCTCCCCCTGTGCCCCAACCTGCCACTGAGATCCAACCCCCCTCTCAGGACACAGGCACTACCGTCTCCTGGCCTGCACCCACACTCTCACCGCCGCTGTCCTCGGCCCCATCCACCAATGTCTCTCAGCGCACCGTCCAGCCGTCACTAGCGCAAGTGTTGGAGTGCAAGCGCAAGTACGCCGCCACGCACCCGCACGCTCAAGTGTTAAACGTGCACATAGCCAAATTTATCAGCCTGGAGATGCTGCCATATAGGGTTGTGGAAACGGAGGCTTTCAAAGGTATGATGGCGGCCGCGGCCCCGCGCTACTCAGTTCCCAGTCGCCACTACTTTTCCCGATGTGCCGTCCCAGCCCTGCACGACCACGTCTCCCGCAACATTGTATGCGCCCTCACCAACGCGGTTCCTGGCAAGGTCCACTTAACAACGGACACGTGGACAAGCACAGGCGGGCAGGGCCACTATATCTCCCTGACGGTACATTGGGTGAATTTAGTGGAGGCTGGGACAGAGTCAGAGCCTGGGACCGCTCACGTCCTACCCACCCCCAGAATTGCGGGCCCCAGCTCGGTGCTGGTATCTGCGGCAGTGTATGCTTCCTCCACTAAACCACCTTCCTCCTCCTCCTCCTATGCAACATCTGTCTCGCAATCAAGATGTGTCAGCAGCAGCACGTCGCCAGCAGTCGGTGTCGCACGGCAGCACAGCGGTGGGCAAGCGTCAGCAGGCCGTGCTGAAACTACTCAGCTTAGGAGAGAAGAGGCACACGGCCCACGAACTGCTGCAGGGTCTGAAAGAGCAGACCGACCGCTGGCTTGCGCCGCTGAGCCTCCAACCGGGCATGGTCGTGTGTGACAACGGCCGTAACCTGGTGGCGGCTCTGCAGCTCGGCAGTATCACGCACGTGCCATGCCTGGCCCACGTCTTTAATTTGGTGGTTCAGCGCTTTCTGAAAAGCTACCCACGCTTGTCAGACCTGCTCGGAAAGGTGCGCCGGCTCTGCGCACATTTCTGCAACTCCAAGACGGACGCTGCCACCCTGCGCACCCTGCAACATTGTTTTCATCTGCCAGTGCACCGACTGCTGTGCGACGTGCCCACACGGTGGAACTCTACGCTCCACATGTTGGCCAGGCTCTATGAGCAGCGTAGAGCTATAGTGGAATACCAACCCCAACATGGGTGGTGTAGTAGGAGTCAGCCTCCTCAATTCTTTACAGAAGAGTGGGCCTGGTTGGCAGACATCTGCCAGGTCCTTGGAAACTTTGAGGAGTCTACCCAGATAGTGAGCGGCGATGCTGCAATCATTAGCGTCACCATTCCTCTGCTATGCCTCTTGAGAAGTTCCCTGCAAAGCATAAAGGCAGACGCTTTGCGCTCGGAAACAGAGGCGGGGGAAGACAGTATGTCGCTGGATAGTCAGAGCACCCTCCTGTCTATATCTCAGCGCGTTGAGGAGGAGGAGGAGGAGCATGAGGAGGATGAGGAGGAGGGGGAAGAGACAGTTTGGCCCACTGCTGAGGGTACCCATGCTGCTTGCCTGTCATGCTTTCAGCGTGTATGGCCTAAGGAGGAGGAGGAGGATCCTGAAAGTGATCTTCCTAGTGAGGACAGCCATGTGTTGTGTACAGGTACCCTGGCACACATGGCTGACTTCATGTTAGGATGCCTTTCTCGCGACCCTCGCGTTACACGCATTCTGGCCACTACGGATTATGGGTGTACACACTGCTCGACCCACGGTATAAGGAGAACCTTTCCACTCTCATACCCGAAGAGAAAAGGGGTTCGAGAGTGATGCTATACCACAGGACCCTGGCGGACAAACTGATGGTAAAATTCCCATCCGACAGCGCTAGTGGCCGAAGGCGCAGTTCCAAGGGCCAGGTAGCAGGGGAGGCGCAGAGATCAGGCAGCATGTACAGCACAAGCAGGGGAACACTCTCTAAGGCCTTTGACAGCTTTCTGGCCCCCCAGCAAGACTGTGTCACCGCTCCCCAGTCAAGGCTGAGTCGGCGGGAGCACTGTAAAAGCATGGTGATGGAGTACGTAGCCGATCGCACGACCGTCCTCCGTGACGCCTCTGCCCCATACAACTACTGGGTGTCAAAGCTGGACACGTGGCCTGAACTTGCGCTGTATGCCCTGGAGGTGCTTGCTTGTCCTGCGGCTAGCGTCTTGTCAGAGAGGGTGTTTAGTGTGGCTGGGGGAATCATCACAGATAAGCGTACCCGCCTGTCAAACGACAGTGCTGACAGGCTTACACTCATCAAGATGAACAATGCCTGGATTTCCCCAGACTTCTCTTCTCCACCAGCGGACAGCAGCGATACCTAAACAATACGTAGGCTGCACCCGCGGATGGAAGCATTGTTCTCTATCACCATCAAAAACGTGGACCTTTTAGCTTCACCAATCTGTGTATAATATTCATCCTCCTCCTCCTGCTCCTCCTCCTGAAACCTGACGTAATCACGCCCAACGGGCAATTTTTCTTAGGCCCCCAAGGCTCAGTCATATAATTTTTGTAAAATTTTTTTATACGTTTCAATGCTCATTAAAGCGTTGAAACTTGCACCTGAACCAGTTTTTATTTTAACTGGGCTGCCTCCAGGCCTAGTTACAAATTAAGCCACATTAACCAAAGCGATTAATGGGTTTCACCTGCCCTCTTGGTTGGGCATGGGCAATTTTTCTGGGGTACATTAGTACTGTTGGTACACCAATTTTTTGGGGCCCTCGCCTACAGTGTAATCCAATTAATTTTTTGCCCACCTGCATTAAAGCTGACGTTACATCAGCTGTGCTGGGCACTGCAATGGGATACATTTATGTACAGCCGGTGGGTTCCAGGGACCCACCCATCCTGTCGGTCCACACGGAGTTGTAACTGCATGTGTCCACTTCTAAAGAACCCCAGTCTGACTGGGGCATGCAGTGTGGGCCGAAACCCACCTGCATTAAACATGACATTACCTCAGCTATGATGGGCAATGCAATGGGATATATTTATGTACCGCCGGTGGCTTCCTGGCACCCACCCATGCTGTCGGTCCACAGGGACTTCACAATAGGGAGTTGTACCTGCCTGTGTCTATGAATTAAAAACCCCGGTCAGGTTGGGGCATGCAGTGTGCGCCGAAGCCCACCTGCATTTAATCTGACGTTAGCTCTGCTGTCCAGGGCACTGCAATGGGATACATTTATGTACAGCCGGTGGGTTCCAGGGAGCCACCCATGCTGTGGGTGCACATGGAATTCCCATTGCGGAGTTGTACCTGCCTGTGACTATTTATAAAAAACCGCGGTCTGACTGGGGCATGCAGACACCTTGACAGAATGAATAGTGTGTGGCACATAGGTTCCCCATTGCTATGCCCACGTGTGCAGCTCCTGATGGCGGTGGCACAGGATTATATTTCTCATTGCTTCTGTAGAGCATTGTGGGCTATCGCCCCGCCCCTTTTAAAGAGGGTCGCTGCCTAGCCGTGCCAACCCTCTGCAGTGTGTGCCTGTGGTTCCTCATCATGGCAGATGCACTTATAAATAGACATGAGGGTGGTGTGGCTATGAGGCCAGCGTGTGGCATGAGTGCAGCTGAAGGCTGCGCAGGGACACTTTGGTGTGCGCTGTGGACACTGCGTCGTGCGGGGGGGCAGCATGTAACCCAGGAGAAGTGGCAGCGGAGTGTCATGCAGGCAGTGATTGTGCTTTGTTGGAGGTAGTGTGGTGCTTAGCTAAGGTATGCATTGCTAATGAGGGCTTTTCAGAAGTAAAAATTGTTGGGAGGGGGGGGGGGGCCCACTCTTGCCGGTATTGTGGCTTAATAGTGGGACCTGGGAACTTGAGATGCAGCCCAACATGTAGCCCCTCGCCTGCCCTATCCGTTGCTGCCTCGTTCCCATCACTTTCTTGAATTGCCCAGATTTTCACAAATGGAAACCTTAGCGAGCATCGGCGATATACAAAAATGCTCGGGTCGCCCATTGACTTCAATGGGGTTCGTTACTCGAAACGAACCCTCGAGCATCGCGAAAATTTCGTTCCGAGTAACGAGCACCCGAGCATTTTGGTGCTCGCTCATCTCTATTGCTTTTCTGTTGGTAGATCTCCTGCCTTTTTTTTGAGGAGACCCTTTGTATTCCTCTTTGTTAAATCTATCGCTTAACATGGAAAACATTTAAACAAAAGAAAAGGGGCTCCCATTGCCCCCCGTCTTTACCTTTACCTCACCCCCCTCCGCATTCCTCTCCCCCCACTCTATCCCTTTCTTAGGTCAATTTAAATAAAAGTTAATTACATACAATTGTGAGTTTAAACATAAGACAAAGTTTTTCAAGGCCGGTTACAAGAAAGAGAAATGTATTGCTATATATCAACGGGTGAATCCTATTATATTGAACAACTCATGCATATATTTTGTTGTATAATCATTACTTTTTTCTTTGACTATAATTTATTGAAATTAAAAGATTTGCCTTTGTGTTGCCGCGTTCCGAGAGCCATAGCATTTTTCTTTTTCCATCAACAAACCTCTATAGGGACTTGCTTTTTGCTGGATGAACTTTAGTTTTCATTTATCCAAATACAACATTTTCATTGCTTTTATTCCATTTTTTTTCCCGAAATTAACCAAATCCGCAATTCTGGTGTTTTGTTGGGTTTTTTTTTAAAGCAATGTTTAAACAGTATTCAATATTAGGGTTGGGCTTTCTTTTTTTTTTACTTTTTTGCTTCTTATTTTTGCTTACAAGGGGAATTGAATATCACCATATTTTATTAATCTTCCAATACACTTTTAATTCTTCAGTACAGCAGTCTATTAGAAAGCTTATGAAGCTCAGCCAGAGGCTAAGCCTCATAGGCCATTATGGCTGACAGACTCAGAGGCTATGTTCAAGCCTCCGGGTGCCATAGCAACCCATTGGTACACTGCGATTGCACTGTAAAGGGTTAAGAAGTGTGGATCCATGGTTTCTTTGGTCTCCGCTGTTAGGGCAGGTACCAGGCTGTCATTCGGCAGCTGAGCACCTACTTGCCCTGGCGCAAGAGACCTGTGCCAGGCTTCTGATGCAGCACCATCAAAAGGCAGCGCATTAGAATAAATCCCTAATGGCCACTGTAAAAAAAAATATGGACAATCATTAAGGGAATAAACCCCTTAAATTAAAACTGTACATCTGTACTTCAATCCTCTATGTAGATGGCTTTGTTTCAAAACTATTGAGGTGGTATACAGATGCTCAATTATGTCACTTATTTCCTTATTTCAGTGTGGCTCATGTCCTGTTAAAAAGGATTATATTCTGTGCTGTATTTATCCTAGTGATATAAGAATGTCGCCCAAGTCAGCCTGAAATTGTATCATAACACTAAGGCTTAAACACTCAACTATTCTTACTTTATCATATAATTCGAGTAGCTTTTGTGTCTTGGATGAGTTATAAAGGACATAAACTGCTGTTTAAAATGCCGTAAAGATATCTTCACATTACTCAAGAAGATTAAGTCTGAATGGAGCGGAAATCTGACTTAACAAAGGAAATCTGTCTCCACATGACCAACGGTGCACAGGGGCTTGTTGTCATTGCTATGCTTTTTGAGCAATGCATTTTTTGCATATTGATTCATGTATGGTTAACATAAATGAGTTTCTCTTAACATTGTAAATGTTTGAGCAGGGCAGTAGCAATTAAATGCACAACCTGCTGTTACAATATATAATCTATTAGAACCATTGGCTTCCTACGCTGTGTTCACATGTTCGTGTTTTACAGGCATGCAAATGTGCACACCTGCAAAGGATTGGAAATGCATGCACCGCATAGGTCCATGTTTCATGTAAATATTCCCCCCAGGGAGTCCCCTCATCACCGAACACTGTGACAGCACAGTGTTCAGTAATGATGGCGCTCCCCGCGAGGAGTAAAGAATCCCCTGCCACAGCTGTGACATCTGTGACAGAGGATCGCAAGTTTCTCCCATTGCCTTCAATAGGGCTGCCACTACTGCGGCAGAGAGGTGCGTATATATATTTTTTATTTTTTTACACATGCTAGGGATAATTTTCAAGGAAGGGCTTATATTTAAAGCCCTTCCCAGGAAATCACTACAGGGGGTGCCTGCAGTCCATTGCTTCCAATGGGGCCACCGGCAGCAGCTGTGTCCCCATTGAAAGCAGTTGGCATGGAGCTTCGTTCACCCGTTTTTCTGCACATCCTTGTAGCGCTGCGTTTTGTGCAACACGGATGTGTGCAAAATTACACTCATGTGAACTAGGCCTTAGTGTTCAGTTAGTTTTGAGCTTAAACCTATCTTTTGTACTAACTTCTGTATTTGTGTAGAAGCCTTCTTTTCTCTTTCCTCAACACTTTCTGTTTTTAATGTTTTTACTATTTATATAATTGAAGAAAAGTTTAGTTTTACTCTTTGGCAATGAATCTCTGTCTTGACCTTTGTGCTTCTGTTTACTTTTTCACTCTTTTTTTCCTTATGGCTTTTTAATGTTTCTTTGCTGCCTTCTTGTTTTACAAGTTTAAATGCTTTCTTTTTGTTGTGTATTACACCCTATACATCTTTAATGAGCCACATTAGTTTTCTCCTATTCCTAACCTTTTTATTCAAGTAAGGTATGAACCGCTCACAGTGAGTATTTAAGATTCTTTTAAACATTTCCCATTTATTGTCTGTACTTTAGAGATGAGCGAGCACCAAAATGCTCGGGTGCTCGTTACTCGGGACAAAATTTTCGCGATGCTCGAGGGTTCGTTTCGAGTAACAAACCCCATTGAAGTCAATGGGCGACCCGAGCATTTTTGTATATCGCCGATGCTCGCTAAGGTTTCCATTTGTGAAAATCTGGGCAATTCAAGAAAGTGATGGGAACGACACAGCAACGGATAGGGCAGGTGAGGGGCTACATGTTGGGCTGCATCTCAAGTTCCCAGGTCCCACTATTAAGCCACAATAGCGGCAAGAGTGGGCCCCCCCTCCCAACAATTTTTACTTCTGAAAAGCCCTCATTAGAAATGCATACCTTAGCTAAGCACCACACTACCTCCAACAAAGCACAGTCACTGCCTGCATGTCACTCCGCTGCCACTTCTCCTGGGTTACATGCTGCCCAACCCCCCCCCCCCCCCCCCGGCGCGCGCGCGCGCACGACCCAGTGTCCACAGCGCACACTAAAGTGTCCCTGCGCAGCCTTCAGCTGCCCTCATGCCACACCACCCTCATGTCTATTTATAAGTGCGTCTGCCATGAGGAGGAACCGCAGGCACACACTGCAGAGGGTTGGCACGGCTAGGCAGCGACCCTCTTTAAAAGTGGTGGGGCGATAGCCCACAATGCTGTACAGAAGCAATGAGAAATAGAATCCTGTGCCACCGCCATCAGGAGCTGCCTGTATTGTTTTCCCCTCCATGTAGGTCTACCCTTAGAGACTTTATATGTTCATTTCGCTCACATATGTCTTCACATGGTGAGGGCTTCAAGGAGGTTGTTACATAAAGGCAAACATCTCCCCCTTTCCAGTTTTTACAATCATTTCTGAGCGAACTGTAATCTTGTAAGTTAACTTTCATCCAACTTTGTCTCCGTTATGTCATAGTTTTCCTCGGACATCATTTCTTCTCGTCAACCTTATTGGTTAGACTTCTAGCATTAGTCACAATGCAGGTTAGAAATATTTGATTATTATAAATGTGTCCCTATTAACTGTTATGATAGTTCCTATTCTACTAAGCTCTCCCACTGTTCCACATATATTATCAAGACTTCGTTCCAGGTTACTGTTTCCCCCCGTACTTCTGTTTTTGCCCTTCTCCACCCTCCTAAGTTCCTAGTTTGAATACTCCTCCAACCTTCTAGCCATCTTCTCCTCAAACACAGCTGCATCTTTCCCATTGAGATGAAGCCCATTCCTATGGTAAAACCTGTAGACAACAGTAAAGTCAGCCCAGTTCTCCAGGAACCCAAATCCTTCCTTTCTTCTTACACCAGCTCTTAAGCTCCTTTTTAACTTCCCAAAATCTCCTGCTGCCTTTTTGATGTGGCATGTGGCACAAGTAGTATTTCAGAAAATACTACTTAGAAGGTCCTTGCCCTAAGCTTACATCCTAGAAATTGTTTTTAAGGACTTTCTACCTACCTCCAACTTTGTCATTAGTGCAAATGTGTACCATGACCACCAGATTCTCACCAGCCCCTCCCAGTAATTTGTCAACCCAATTCATAATGTGTCGAACTCAAGTGCCAGGAATACAACACACTGTTTGATGATCCCAGTCTTTATGGCAGATTCTCCTGTCTGCTATTCTAATAATTGAGTCCCCAAGTACCAGGCCCTGTCTAGCATGCCCTGAGATTCTATTCTTCTTCTTACTGAAGTAGACATCCCTCTGGTGGTGAGAGGGCATGTCATGCTACAGCAGTGTTAAATCTGTAATGGCATTCCCCTCATCTGCCAACTTTTCAAACATAAGTGGTGGAAAGGTATGAGTATAGCTTTAGGGGGTGCAGTGGTAGCAATTATACTCAAGCCTTCAGTGGCTAAAAGCCCTATGACACATGGGTCACCAATATTATAAGCTGTGCATTGTAGGTTGTTGGTCCTGTCACAGATTTTGCATTTAGGCCCAGGAGCTTCAAGCTGTACATTTGAAAAGGAGAGGGGAAACTATATTTTAGAGTTGGCCAGCAAGCTGCTATTTAGAAGCTATGATATTGGCAGGGGTATAGCTAAAGATTCATGTGCCAGGATGCAAACGTTCAGCTACCCTCTGTGGTTCATTTATAACTTTCAGAAAAATTACACAGTTTACTAAGTGGTCCATTGATGCAGCCCCAGCAGTCAGGAGTACTATTAGCCTTAACAGACCAGAAGCACGAGCCTCAATACAGCAAAAAGCTAAGGTGGCCAAGAGAAATCAAGTTATGCTTAAAACAATGAAAGATCTAATTCTTGGCATGCCAGAAGATTGCTATTTAAAAGAAGAATTCCCTTAAATGAAAAAGAACTTTAAGTGAACTCCAAAGACCCTACGGTAGGCAGAACATGTAGGACAGCGTGAAACAACTAGGAATCTAGATGAAATTAGAAACAAGCAAGACTTTATACTCTTACTTTGCTAGGAATTTGCCAAAACTGCCTACCAGTTTTTGTTTTGTGGCAAAATAATGCAACTCAACCATGAGCAGCACATTTAGGTTAGGTTCAAATATACAAATTGTATTTGGCCAGTTGTTTCATACCTGAGCTCAACACAGCATTTCTCTGTCCAACATCCGATGCATCGAGGCTTCTGAAATCACAACTGCTGCCAACGTACGCACAACTTTTACCATTGGAAAGTAGGGTTTTTCATCAGTTTCCATCCAATATTTTTACACTACTCTGGAGTTAATCATGAGAGGATTTCAGTCTTATGTAAAGGGAAGCTTAGATTTGATGAAGTGTTTTGCTCTTTTAGTTACAACATAACCCTAACGGACGGTAAATGAATATATTATAAATGTGTGGGCTCGTGGGTCTCAGATGGTGGCGGACAAAGATCAAACATTTTTGTCACTAAATGCATGTAAAGCTGACACACCATGAAAGCTGAGACTCTTCATTGTGCTCCAGAGATCATGGTTCTGGCTACCAATAGCCTTTTTTTTGCAAGGAAGTATGTGTATAAATGACGAGGAAGTATAAAAAAGGATCTGAAGTCATGTAAGCTATAGCTATAAAATTTTAGAAATATATTTTTCATCCTTTTTATTTTCGTAGTCACCTGAACAGCAGTCTATGGCTTTGTAGCATAATTCTTAAGGCTCCAGAAGCTAAGGTAGTAACACCTTGCCAGCAGATAATGTGCTAGACATGCAAAGCAGAAATCTAACTACATCACCCTTTACTAGGCATACATCCCATTTGCTTTTTTCCTTTTTATTGTAATTATATTCTCATGAATATGTTTATGCTGACTATTTTGAAGTTAAGTGCCTGGGATTCAAGCCTTTGGAGATGAAATTTTAAGGTGTAATTTGCACAGAGAGAAAAACGTTCTTTGCTAAAGACTACAACAATTGGAAATCTAAGAGTTTTTTTTTGTTCAGCTGCCATTAAAGGTGATTGCTGGGATGGTGTTAGTATATCCACAGAACACTCCAGATGGTCACACTTCTGTGGATGGGATTTTGGCAGCACGATCCATTCATAAATCCCATTTGTGTAGAGCTCTCTGGAAAGAGTGACTAAATGTGCAAAAATAATTACAGAAAAAGGAGTATTTTTTCTTAAAAATATGCATAAGCATATAAAGATTTCCTTCCCTGCGGCGTCTCTTCTTTATAATACAGTGCATATAGCTATGCAATCTCACAGGTTGCTACAAGACTTTAATCCTGCTTTTACATATTCTCCTTTGAACTTCTACTGACCTGAAGTCAGGGTGCCATTCATATTTCTTATTTGTAAGTATGCAGCTACTGTGCTATAAAATAGATTTATCCTCCTGTTTTCCATATAGCAAGTATTCGATTAGTTGGACTTTTAAGCATTGCTTGAGCTTCCCTTCTAATCAATAATAGTTAAAAAATAAATGAATAGCCCTGACCCTCTCATTTCTATTACAACAAAGTGCTTTCTCAGCAGATCACTAGCTTTTCACCATATATTGGCATTTAAGAGCGAAGGGTTGATGCAGGCCAAAGCCAGTTACCGATTCATTATATCCCTACAAATGATACAGCTTGCATCTGTAATCTCTGTTTGCCCTAAAGGCTGCTGTCAGGTTTCAAAGGATTTGTGTGCACAAAGTCAGAAAGATGTTTAAGGAAACCTATGGAGAAAATAAGAAATCAGTCCATAATCAACCTCTCAGCACTGCAAGAGTTGAAGCTTCAGTTGAGTCACTTCTGGATAAGGATGAAGCAGCTGATCAAGTGATACATAAACACTGTAATACACATTATGCCTAGTTTAGTTTTAAATCACCACTTAGATATAGATCATATTTAATCAGACATCAGCGTGCTAAAATGATCATGCCGGTGCTTATGTCATCACACTGACTTAGGCCACCTGCAGAGAGCAGCACGGAACTCACCAGCTCCCGCAGCTCCGGCTCTTTCATGAGCCGGCAGCCGGCGCATGTGCAGACCTGAGCTGGCGGCTGGGCAGTGATGTTTCTGTGTGGGGCTCTGCGAGCCCCGCACAGAAAAAGAGCATGCCGCGGTTTGTTTTCTGTGCGGGATTTCGTGCAGACAAACCACGTCTGACTGCAGGCAGCCTTATAGAGTTTTACCTATGTTACATGTGCTCTTAAATGTAATGACAACCTATTGTGGGGCTGAAACTCATGGATAATTATACTCTCTATGCCACTTGGGGTTAATTCAATTTAACATATTTGAACTGCATAAAATAGGTCAGTAAGTAAAATATGTTAGTTACGTACATGGGAAAACTAAATGTATCACATGGCACCATTTTTGCCATTTTGTAAAATGAGATCTCCTACAATTCTACTGATTAATCTACCCCCTTCTAAAAATGTAATTGTAATGCTCTGGTTCTGGGTTGGAGTCTCTTGTCGTAAGCTGTGAGGATCAGTAGCATGGTCAGGGAAAGCCAGAGGTTGTTACACGGGCTGGTTGTATCAGTTCTCAGTACAAGAGAAGCAGGCAGGTAGCATAGTCAATGGAAGTCAGAGGTTTGTACATGCATAGTATCAGTTCACAGTACAAGAGGAGCAGGCAGGTAGCGTAGTCAGTGGAAGCCAGAGGTCGGTACACGAATAGTATCAGTTCGCAGTAAGGAGGAACAGGTAAGTGGTGGAGTTTAACTACTGACTGGGAGCGCAATAATCACGCAAGGAGTGAGTGGAAGGGCCAGGTTTAATAGGGACTCCAATTATGTAATAGGGTAGAGCCAATCAGGAACTAGATCAGGAGCATGAAACAAGAAGCAAGGATTCAGCAGTATTAAAAATTAATGATTTTCAATTCCAATAAAAATTGTCATTATGATCATTACTAGAGATGAGCGAATGTGCTCGGCCCCGCCCCTTTTTCGCCCGAGTACCGCGATTTTCGAGTACTTCCGTACTCGGGCGAAAAAATTCGGGGGGCGCCGTGGCGGCGCGGGGGGTTGCGGCGGGGAGTGGGGGGGAGAGGGAGAGAGAGAGGGCTCCCCCCTGTTCCCCGCTGCTCCCCCCCGCACCGCCGCGCCTCTCCCCGCCCCCGGCGCCCCCCGAATCTTTACGCGCGAGTACTGAAGTACTCGAAAATGGCGGTACTCGGGTGCGTAAGTACTCATTATGAGTACGTTCGCTCATCTCTAATCATTACACTTAAAAAGCAATATATAAAAAATGTTTGTGAAGTTCAATTTAATTAACCCTTTGCAATCCAATTTTGGATTCTGGGTTTCCTAGGGGTTTTTCTCTTTCTTCTATTATACAATGGTGCCATCTGCGGTCTAGAGCCAGTACTGTGGTATGGGACATGCTGGAGAGGCCTCCGACAACAGAGCATCCAATAATATACAGTAGGAATACCCTGTTGGACGTCTTCCGACATCGGAGCTGTACAGCCTTCAATCAAAATGTCTTCAGACATCATACAGGGGATTGGAAAGGGTTAAAATCAGTTTGGTTTTGTTCTTGTTGTGAAAGTATGAAAATATGCAGCAAATAAACGGATAAATCCAATGTATGAAAAACACTTGTCTCCAATTTAGTAAAACTTTGTATTTTAAAAAGATCAATACACGTGGCACTCGACAATACCCTAGGGGCTTATTCCCACGAGCGTATATTGTCTGCTGTTTTCAAGGCTGGCTGATATATGCTACCATATAATGCATTGGATTCCAATGCATCAGATCACGCAGGCTTATTCCCGTGGCGTAAAAGCTATCTTCCTGGCTGGACTATGGCTGCTGCCATAAACTCCTATGGGAGGCAATGACAGCATTCGGAGAAGGGAGGTGGGAGGGAGTTTTGCAGTGTGACTTCTAAACTCCCTCTCCCTTCTCTTCTCTCCCCCCCCCTACCACTGTTTGCAATGGGTGGGGGAGGGGCAGATGCAAACTCCGCCCCATCCTGACCCCTCCCATTGCAAACAGCAGCTAGGGGCAGATAGGAGGTGGGAGCTCAGCACTAGCTCCCACCCTGTCCCGCCCCCTCCGCTTGTAGAGAGCCATCGAGGGGGAAGGAAGGGGGATACAGCTTAACAACGTTTAAGTATTTAGCCCTCTTGTGGAGTGACGCAATGCAATTAATACTTTCTGTTTAGTAAAGTTTATTGTGCTGCATGAAACTGCATCTGCGTTGGCCTGTCACCACTGCGCCATCACACCACACCTATCTGCAATTTACATACTGCAAGCATATTGTTTTTCCCGGGGCTTGAAAAATAGAAAGTAGCTGCTTTCTCAACTGCTCAGAAGCATTTTTAGACATCTAGTGATACTTTAATGTTTCCCATGTTGTTAGCCATTTAGTCATTCACGACCCTTGGCAATTTTAAAGGCGAGCTTCGGTTTTCAGTTTTGCACTGCTTCTTTTAGTTGTGTGACATCCATGCTAGTATCAGCTTTGACAGTATCAAGCCATCATGTTTTTTGGCGACCACTCTATCCAAGCTAGATTTTTCTAGTAACTCTGCTCACATTATATGATCATTACATGCTTGCCATATTTGCCCCGGCTCTGCTTGCTGCTTGCTCAGCTCCTTGTGCAACTTCTCTAGACTTGAATGAAAGATGCACAAACATAGTCAACTCTCTTTGAAGATGATGCAATAGTGTTTAAGAGCAAAAGAGGGTAAGGTGATCTCTGTTCTCCAGATAAATGTGGGTCACAAATGTAAGATCACTAACTGTAAAGAGTTTGTAAATAACACTTTAAGGATTTAAGGATATGAAAATATAAAATATGTTAATATCTTAGTTTTTTAGTGTGGGTGAGACTTCTAACCGAGTACCTAAGGTTTCAATTTGCAAGCCAATTTAAAGGAGTTGTCTGATTACTGGACAACATTCTGACTATAACACCAACGGTGTTAAAATAGCAAAATCAGCTGTACTTACCTGTCCTCACCCACTGCAATCCAGTGCTGTAGCCCCATCATTCTCCCCATGTTCATTGTTAAAAATGATGTCACTGATTATCAGGTAACTGCTGCAGCCAATCTGAAACTGCAGCATCACTGCCCATTCCCCTGACATCAACGCTCACATCCTGGGTGCTATGATGCCAGGAGTTTAGAGCATGACATTGAGTGACATTATCTTCAACAGCAAACACTGGGAGCATGGTGAGTACTGCTGTAGTTTTAGCACAGTTGGTAGAACCCCTTTAATGTAAAAAAAACTTCATATCTACTCAATAATATTATTAAGCTGTTTTTTTACAACAGACTTCAGTAATTGTGAGAGTTGGGGATATTTAAAGTCCATACTTTTCCCCATGATTATATTGTTTTCTACTGGCAGAAATTTTAGGTGAAGCAAATGTTCCCTATCATTGTCCAGTGTGAACATATGCAGAGATTACACGATCTGCAAGAACTTGCTTCTTTGTTTTTGATCAAATGTTTTATGATGAGCTACAATATTTTGCTTGCTTGTTGGAGTCATATCATTGCTGTGTAAGGAATCTCCGGCTTGTAATCACTAGAGAGGACAGAAGAAAAGCATGAAAGACAAACAATCTTAAAAGCAAACAAAATTACTGTAACATATAAATGCATCTTTTTACTTGGCAAATCATCAATCGGATGCTCATTTTTACAAATGTATCTTTATGGGTAAAAGAATTCTTCAGCCTGCTGAGTTTAACCCTTTCCAATACAATTTTGGATTCAGGGTTTCCTAAAAGGCTTTCTCTTTTTGCTGTTATACAATGGTGCCATCTGCTGGCTAAAGCCAGTGTGTGTGTGCCAGAGAGGCTCCTACAGCAGAGTGGCTGGCAATAAACGGTAAGAATACCCTGTCGTATGTCTTCTGACATTGGAGCTGTACAAGCTTCAATCAGTAGGAAGGCGTAAGATAGTGGATTGGAAATAGTTTACAGGGTTTTGCGATAACTTGGAGACTATAATAACAACCATGTTTTTGCACTAATGTAAGAAAGCTGAGTTTATAGATATTGCAATGGAGTTAAAGAGAACCTGTCACCTTCTACAAGCACCATATATGAGCATTTGCTACAACCATGGGCAGTCAGCACATGGTAAGTCAGTATGACTCTTTTTATTCGGTCCATGTGCATGTATTCCCATAGAGAATAGTGCATGGACTGAATGGAAAGGGTCATACTGACTGACCATGCACCCACTACCCGGAATTACAGTGGGAATTACACCCCCAGACTCAGTGGGACTTGCCCTATAAGCACCATAAGTTAGTTTCTGCTGCTTATAAGAGGTGACAGGCTCCCTTTAAGTTTGCCATTTTGCATAATTCACCTGTAATATTACCTCATTATCTAAATATGGTGGGTTATCATTATGCATAATATATGAATTTTAAGGACAATGATTATCTGTGCTTGCAACATGTTTATCATTCTCTTTAAAAAATTGTTAGAACATTGTTATATTTTTAAGCTTGTATGTTAATGGTTTGCTAAAACATACTATCCAGACTAGGATTTAACGACCAGAAAGTGGTCAACATACATGTTACGGTATGCAAGGTATAGTAACTTCATGCTATATTTCCTTTCTTTTTTTCTAAATTGTCAATTTTCTGTGAATACTTTATATTTCATATGTAAAGAAAAGGCTCATTGTATGCCTGCAAGACATAAGCATTAGATAATGTTCACTTTGAGTCTGTGTCACGCTTTAAAAGCTCTGCAGCCTTCTACTGAAATGGGAAAGCTTTCAAGCTTTCTGATGATCTATCCACTCAAGCTCATTCAAAAATATAATACCTTATTTCCACAGATTTCTTGACACGGAGTTGCTTAGATCATGTAATACATATAAAACATCTTTAAATGTATGCGGTCCATTTTCTGGACCAGTGATTAAAGCACTTGGAAAGGATGTTATTTTTCCACATTGCTTCATACGTTTTGATAAAAACCAACAGCAATAACCCCATAAGTAGTCATGTAGAGCAAACATTTCAAGTCATCATGTGATAGCGTTATATTAAAGTTTAAATAAAACCCTCTCTATACATCTATTGATCTTTTTTTCCCAGAAAGCGAGTCCGTTTTTATTGGAACAGAATAAAAAATAAAAATTATGACAAAAACAACATTAAATAACTTCATTAGCAATGACCCTATCTATTGTGACTGCTCAAACTTATACTGCACACACAATTGTATAACATTTGTTAATACAAAAATATAGCAAAAAGAGGTATGGATTTTGTCCTATATCTGCATTTTGTTTTAGACCTAAAGGGTTTTTGACTAAAACATTGATTGCCACTTTAGCTAGATAAACACAGAAGTAGCCACTTGAATATCAGAGTAGACAGAGGAATACAAAGGGTCTAACCCCTAAGGAACAAACACTGATTGTCTATCTGAAAGGGTTAGCCTTTAAAGTTTTAGTCCCAGAAAATCCTGTTTGGATGCTATTCAATTTTTTTTTTTTAAATAGAGCATGCTGATAGGAAAAAAAGGACACTGGATCAGTTGGACTAATCATCTTTAAACTCATCTGTTAAAATTGTGTTAAACATGATATATGCTATGTCCATGGTAAACATGTCCTTACTAGGAGAATCATTAAAGGGGTTTTGTCATTAAAAAAAATTCTATACTCGCCTATTTCTTCCCCATCAGTCACCTTACCACATCTTCTCATCGCTGAGCTTCTGCAGTGCCCCCAGGGTCACCTCACTGCATGCCGGCTGGCTTGTTATGAAGCTGGATTCCTCACATTCCTTCTGGCCAGGTCACTGAAGGTCACATCCCTGTGCTGTAGTGTTCACTGCCTAGGAAGGAATTCTGATCTATTGCTGAGACAGCATGCATGAGCAGTCTCTGAAGTAGATCGGGACTCCCCATGCCAGCCTGTGAGCTGTAACATAACGTACATTGGCTGGCAGGAAGAACACAGGAAAGAACGGAATCAGCCAGCTGGAGGTGAGGTGACCTCCCCCCGGACTGCAGGAGATGGGAGAAAATAGGTGAGGTGAAGATCTGGTAAGTAGACTGATGGGAGAGGAATGGGTAAGTATAGATTTTTTTTTTTTTAAATCACATAATCCCTTTAACAATGGTATAAAAAATGATCATCCTTTTTACCATTAGCCAGATTTTGTTTTAACTTGCAACAATGTATGATTTTCTTACTTTAGTTCTGTATAAAAAATATTAAAAATATCAATAAAAGTCAGACTAAACAAGAGTCACACTCGGATAATGATAAAGTTTTTGAAATGTACTTTGAGTTCACGCTGTGTAACTTCACAAATATATTCAATTTGAAGTTTTCTCGCAAAAAGTTACTGGAGTATTCTGACTTCTAAATCACTGGTGGCAGTGAAAGGATGAGCTGTTTTTACAAAAAAAAAACCCCAATACTCACCACTTCACTGCTACGCTGCTGCCCCGTCATTCTGCCACCACTCCAAGGTAGTCACACATGCTCAGTTTTGCTTCTCTCTTTGCTCTACTCGGTGTGAGTGGGGATCCCTGGTTTAAATTCGCTTTCAATTGCAGCACTTGCTCCTCCTTAATCTAACCTCTTGAAGCTTGCAGAGTATTGCACCTACTAAACAGTGATAGCGCTCTCTTGTGGTTCTCTGCATTGACACAGCATTCACACAGCAGCACCAATGGGATTACTAATATCCTCTTAAACCCTGCACACTACTATGGCTTCCCTGTACTGTAATCTATGTCTTGCTTGTGACCTTTGAGCAGCTCCTACAGCACACAGCTCCTGTCCTGCATGTATTCTGCATGTATTTCACTGTGCATACTCCCAAGCTTTGGCATAGAACTCCTCCTTTTATACCCCTCCAGAACACACAGACTCAGTCTGTAAGGGGATGGGGGATAGTCCCTATTTATACCTACCATCAGGGCAGTCCCCGGACAGTGACACACTTGCCATGTCACTGCTGTTAAGAGGAAGGGGCAGAGCCTCCTCCTGGAGACCAGTTGTGCTCCAAACATGTTGCCCAGTGCTACTGTATGCACTGTACAGCTGTGACCATTTTCCCTTCCCAGCTTCTTCCAAGACCAAACAAGGGAATGAGGCCACGTTCCGTCAGCTGCTGGGACTCTACCGGTTGCTATAGCACTGAGATGGCATAAAGGGGAGCGCAACAGTGCTATCCCCTTACAAATTGGCTGCTTCTGAAGCTGCAACATCTTCTCTGCTTGTTAGATGAAATGCTGGGAAAGTAATTAAAGAACAAGCCAGCATTACTAAAAGTGCAATTGCTGATCATCTCTTCTAACAAGCAGAGAAGCCACTGGAGCTTCAGAAGCAGCGGACTCACCACACCACGGACGCTTCTGCAAGACTTAACATGTCATGATGTTTAATACCTTAAACAAACCGTTGTGGCATGCTGAGCCATTATTGCTATGCCCTTATGCTACTTGCGTATCTCCAGAGCCAATAGATTGCAGTGGGTTACGCAAATAGTGTAAGGCACTGAACAATGGTGAAGGACATTAAACAAACAGATTCAGAGCACTGAACATTCATTTGGCATAGCTGTAGCCCTACAAGCAGCAGGTAGTATTTTAACATGAACTGTTAAAATAAGTGTAAATATAAAAATATTTAACATTAAGGGGGTTGTCCCGCGGCAGCAAGTGGGTCTATACACTTCTGTATGGCCATATTAATGCACTTTGTAATGTACATTGTGCATTAATTATGAGCCATACAGAAGTTATAAAAAGTTTTTTACTTACCTGCTTCGTTGCTGGCGTCCTCATCTCCATGGTGCCGACTAATTTTCGCCCTCCGATGGCCAAATTAGCCGCGCTTGCGCAGTCTGGGTCTTCTGCTCTCTTCAATGGAGCCGCTCGTGCAGAATGCCGGCTCCGTGTAGCTCCGCCCCGTCACGTGCCGATTCCAGCCAATCAGGAGGCTGGAATCGGCAATGGACCGCACAGAAGAGCTGCGGTCCACGGAGGGAGCAGACCCCGGCGGCCATCTTCAGCAGGTAAGTATGAAGACGCCGGACCGCCGGGATTCAGGTAAGCGCTGAGCGGTTTGTTTTTTTAACCCCTGCATCGGGGTTGTCTCGCGCCGAACGGGGGGGGGGGGGGGGGTTAAAAAAAAAAAAAAACCCGTTTCGGCGCGGGACAACCCCTTTAAGAGCTGCATTTAACTATTAACAATATTTTTCATTGGACAGCCCTATTAGGATGGGAATAATTCTTTAAGAATTCAATAGAGTGAATATTATACTTATTACTACTATTTTACTCAGTTGCCTAATGCACACATATTTTGCAGTGCAATGTCATCACCTACATTGGTTCCTGTCCCCATTTGGGCTTTCAATATAAATTCACCCATTGGTATGTTTTTGAAGTGTAGAAGGAAACCAAAGTACCTAGTAGAAACCCATACAAACACAAAGAGAATATACAAAAGCCATGTGCACAAAATTTGACCCGGAACCAGAAGGAGTTATAATTCCTGTACTTCCCTCTATGGATCTGCCTATTCCTGGGGCTCATATCTATCATCTTCTTAAATGGCTTTGCTGGTTCTTAGACTACTGAGCAGTGACAAGTGCAAAGCACCTCACAGGGGACCCAAGAACAGGTAGATCCATGGCAGTATGGCCATATAGGTGGATACTAGCTACTATAACCCCCCTCCTTTCCGAATCCTTGACAAATCTTGTTCTCAGGACCAAGGCGTTGCTTTAATATATACCGAGAGTGCTAAGTGCTGTTTGGCTATGTTCACATCAGCACTGGGGTTTCCGTTTTCTTGCTCCAATATGGGAGTAGAAAAACTAAATTTCCTGGCCAAACTGATTTGCTTTATGACAGAAGAGAACGACACAGAATGGACCCGCTTAATTATGAATTTTCATAGATGAAATAGCATAGCATGCTGCTCTCTTTCGTTCACGATTTTAGCGGAATTCGGAGATAGAAGTTCCAAACGGAGCTCCCAAGGCTGATGGGAACAGAGGCTTAAGCAGCCTTTTAAGGCATTTCAAAATACTTTTAAAAGGAATTTTCTTTGCTGTGTTTCCTCTAAATTATCACCCATTGTTTTCTGCCATAAGAACAAAAACATGTTTACTAGTCGTGCTAGCAGAAATAATCTTGTCTTTGCAGAAACAAGTCATCTCATATACTCAATCAGCAAAATAAGGCTATTTGTATTGTCTGCAATCCCTTTATATGAATATAAATTACAACGCACACATTATGCTTTCCTTTCAGCTGCAAGCACAAACTTTATTTGGAAAAGCTGCCAAACACCAGCATTATTATTCCATTTCACAATGAGGGATGGACGTCTCTACTCAGAACCCTACACAGCGTGATCAACCGGACACCGGACAGCCTCATAGAGGAAATCATTTTGGTAGATGACTTCAGTGACAGAGGCAAGTCTATATATTTTTAACTAATTACCATATTCTATTGAAATACTAATATCTGATCACTTTAAATCTAAACATGTACAATGATAATATATATTTGCAATCTATATATGGTCATTTCTAAGAATATATTTATATTTGTTGAAAATCTAACAAGGCATTACAATATGGTAAGGATTCTGGGACATATTTTTTTCAGTGTCAGAGAGTTAAAAAATAAAGGAACAATATGTGAAAATATAAGAAAAATAGCAGTATTTGTGTAACTGTTATAAAATCTGAGAAAGATGTGCGCCGTTGCCGTGTTAAAGCTGAAAATACAAATCTCAATGTATTATTTATTAGTCATATAGGGACTTATAGGAGCTTCATGAATTTAGGATAAGAGGATCACTTGAATGAAGCTTGGCTTCAGTACTTGACACAGCCATTGAACAGTTTTGGACAACAATGGTACCATTTATGAAAGAACAGACCTTTTTTCTAATCTAATAACTGTTTTATAATCTCCGTTTAACCCTTTCCAATCCAATTTGTATCCTGGTTTTTCTAGGGGGCTTACTCTTTTTCTGCTGTTATACGATGGCGCTATCTGCTGGCTAAAGCCAGAACTGCATGAGGTGACACGTTGGATAGGCTCCAACAGCAGAGAGGCTGGCAATATACAGTAAGAGAACCCAGTCGGACGTCTTTCAACATCGGAGCTGTACAGCCTTAAATCATAATGTCTTCAGAGGTCAGACAGTGGATTGGAAAGGGTTAAAGGTAGAGCAGAGAAGTGAGACCACACTCTTATCACATGTATGAAATATCCACACATGAGATCAACCATGCCTACTGTTGTTCATAGCTACTTCTTATAGTCAAGGTTCTAATACACAGATGTAGCATGTGATAACTGGACAGGCAACGCACTGCTATTTACATAGTGCACTCTTCTAAAAGTAAGTCTGTTAGGATGGAATGCTACACACATACAGTTGGCGCTTGCTGCATATGTAATCAGTAGCTTCAAGGGGTTTTCTGAGAATCCCTGACATTGGTGGCAGTGGAGGGATACATTATCTGTAAATAAAGACCAAAATACTTATCTCTCACTGTGCACTGTCCCCTTGTTGCCGCTAACCGCAGCTCCAGTTTTGTATAGTTTTTGGCATAGGGAGCTCAAAACTATATTAAATCAATAACTCAGAAAACCCCTTACATTTTGTTTCTCAAAACTATAATAGTTCCGATAATTCCTCATTTGTATTATTCCAGGATCCATCCAAGACTCATAAAAACTTGCGTGCGATGTATTTTAGTAGGACTTTTGGCAGTATAATCATATCCTCGAATATACCTGTATAGACCCATACACACATAATGGTCTGAAAACATGACTTGCTATATCCATTCCATGGACAGTATTTTACATAGTTCAAAATATATCTTAATCAAATATGTTGACATATTGAATCAACAATAAAAGATCCTACATAGATGTTAGAAACTCTCAAAAGACAAACATGGGCCATATGTATATCTTGAGTTCACGGACCTGTAACAGGGCTTATGTGGCAGAGCCATTGTTAGGCACCCTCAACCACCAAAGACCAGGTGCCACTGCACTCTTCTTAATTATGGTACTGGAGTCTGCTATACTCCCATTACATATATTGTATACTATATATGGAGCTAATCTTTACTAGTTAAGCATCCATTTTTTCTGACATGTTCTATACTGAATATTTAAAGGAAATATTTCACCCACTTTTAGCCTTATAAGCAAAGCTTATAGCCTGAAAGTAATTGATCCACTTAAAGTCTAGGACTTTAAGTGTTTGAGTCCATGAACTCAAAGTATACATATGGCTTAAAGGGGTTGTCCCGCGCCGAAACGGGTTTTTTTTTTCAATAGCCCCCCCCCCCGTTCGGCGCGAGACAAACCCGATGCATGTGTTGAAAAAAAAAAAACGGATAGTACTTACCCGAATACCCGCGCTCCGGTGACTTCTTACTTACCTTGCGAAGATGGCCGACGGGATCTTCACCCTCGGTGGACCGCAGGTCTTCTGTGCGGTCCATTGCCGATTCCAGCCTCCTGATTGGCTGGAATCGGCACACGTGACGGGGCGGAGCTACGAGGAGCAGCTCTCCAGCACGAGCAGCCCCATTCAACACGGAGAAGACCGGACTGCGCAAGCGCGTCTAATCGGGCGATTAGACGCTGAAAATTAGACGGCACCATGGAGACGAGGACGCTAGCAACGGAACAGGTAAGTGAATAACTTCTGTATGGCTCATAATTAATGCACGATGTACATTACAAAGTCCATTAATATGGCCATACAGAAGTGTATACCCCAACTTTGTTTCGCGGGACAGCCCCTTTAAGTTTGTCTTGTTGAGAGTTTCTAACATCTATGAATGATCTTGGGTCTCCTTTTAATCTGATTAATAAACCAGTACATAGCGTCTTTTGTTCAAAGTATTGCACTTTTTGCGCCCCTCAGGTAAGCAAGTATGAAATCTAAAGTTCTCCCTTAAAATATTTGAATAGTATTTATTCCGCTTTGCAAAACTACATATTCCAATTTTCTTTGCACACAGCTGAGTTGAAATAGATATTTGTAAAAAAAAAAATATAAAACCAAATATGTTTTTGTCAAGGCTTAAATATGAATTTCAAGATGTAGAACCTAAAAAATGTGTGCAGTGAATGTTCTAATGTATTATAGAGGACTCCTACAAAATCAGAGCATTACTGAAATTATATTTTTCCTTTACAATTTATAAACCTATTAACTTTTTCCAAATGGTGTGTCAGGATTGTCCTCGATATGTTTTATTACAGAAGGCATTTCATTTAATTGGACAGCAGGATGGAAGAATGACAAGATTGTAATACGATCATATATTTGTCTTTTACTTTGGAAGGAAGCATTTTCATTGTCTGGTCCAAGGGTTAATTGAAATGCCCCACTGTTTCTGTACAATAAAGACTATACATACAGTATCATTTTTGATCCTTCAAGGTCCTTAGGGAGCCAATTACTTAAATAGATAAGTTGGGTGATGTTTCTTTTCCCAGATATTACACAATTTAATTACTATCTACTATCTTTACTAGTTTGTTATTAGTCATAAGGGCCATTTACATGGGGTCGATTATCGGGCAAAATTCGTTCAAACAAACAAAAATGCATGATAATTGTTACATCTAAATGAAAAAACATTGTTCGCTGTCTATATTACGTTATCGCTCATATTCAATCAGCATAAAAATCATTGTTGGATCACTGACATGTAAATGCTCCCCACTCAGTGCTTCAAAGAAAACGAGAAGCCAGCGAGAAATCAGCGATAGTTAGCCATGATCTGCATGTTTACACGCTTTGCACGAGTGCTAACAACCTTAGTGGTGACTAGAGATGAGCGAACACCAAAATGCTCGGGTGCTCGTTACTCGGCACGAAATTTTCGCGATGCTCGAGGGTTCGTTTCGAGTAACCCCATTGAAGTCAATGGGCGACCCGAGCATTTTTGTATTTCGCCGATGCTCGCTAAGGTTTTCATGTGTGAAAATCTGGGCAATTCAAGAAAGTGATGGGAACGACACAGCAACGGATAGGGCAGGCGAGGGGCTACATGTTGGGCTGCATCTCAAGTTCACAGGTCCCACTATTAAGCCACAATAGCGGCAAGAGTCCCCCCCCCCCCCCCGCACTGTCAGCGTAAAGATCGTTCTCCTCTGGCACAGCTGTAACAGCTGTAGCAGAGAAGAACGATGTTAGCCCATTGAATTCAATGGAACCAGCAATACAGCAGGTTCCACTGAATGCAATGGGCTGCCGGCGATCGCGGGATGAATGGTCGGGAAGGGGTTAAATATATAACCCCTTCCCTGCAATTCATCCAGAAATGTGATACACTAAAAATATATACCGGCGTATAAGGCGACGGGGCGTATAAGACGACCCCCCAACTGTCACCTTATACGCCGGCAATACAGTGGAGCAAAGAATAAAAAGCATTACTTACTTCTTCAGACGATCTGCGCCGCTCCTGCAGACTGTCACTCCTTCCTGGTCCACGGACTAAAGCTTTCTCTATGAAAGGCTTGAAATCCCCGCCTCCAGAAACACAGCCAATCACAGCAATTCAATGACATCACTGTCATTGGCTGTGATTGGCTGAAGGCACGTGGGTTTCTGGAGGCGTGGATTTAAAGCCTTTCGTAGAGAAAGCAATGCTCTGCCGGGAACCAGGAGGGAGCGACAGCCTGCAGGAGCACCGCAGAACACCAGGAAGGAGTGACAGTCTACAGGAGCGGCGCAGATCGTCTGAAGAAGTGAGTAATGCTTTTTATTCTTTGCTCCACTGTATTGCCGGCGTATAAGGTGACAGTTGGGGGGTCGTCTTATACGCCCCGTCGCCTTATACGCCGGTATATATTTTTAGTGTAACACTTTTCTGGATGAAGTGCAGGGAAGGGGTTATATATTTAACCCCTTCCTGACCATTCATCCTGCGATCGCCGGCAGCCCATTGCATTCAGTGGAACCTGCTGTATTGCTGGTTCCATTGAATTCAATGGGCTAACATCGTTCTTCTCTGCTACAGCTGTTACAGCTGTGGCAGAAAAGAAGGATTTGTCTTCTATATGTTCTCAATGGGGTTGGCGCTGCTGCCGCCGGCCCCACTGAGCGCATATAGAGACGATTTATGGCCTTTAGAAGGACCGTTGGGGTTCTTGAAGCCTACAATACACCAAACACTCTCCCTATAGCAGCTCCAACACGATACCACTTTCCCTGAACTAATGTCAGAATACATCCGTAGCGAGCCGCGGGAAGGGCAGATTTCAATACTCGGGTGACACCTTATCTCCCCAGCCACTCACAGCAGGGGGGTGGTATAGGGCTTAAACGTTGCAGGGGGAAGTTGTAATGCCTTCCCTGTCTTTCAATTAGCCAGAAAAGCGTGCTAACGTCTCAGACAGGAAAGTGAAAGTAACCCGAACACCGCGTGGTGCTCGCTAAGAGTAACGAGCATCCCGAACACCCTAATATTCCCACGAATATCAAGCTCGGACGAGTACGTTCGTTCATCTCTAGTGGTGACATTAGCGCACAAGTAGTCGTCCCGTGCAAACCCAGCATTAAGCAGTGTTTTTATTTTAGGCATCACATTATAGGGAAGATTTAAAGTTTTAGATAGGTCATCTACTCCAAATGTCCTGCTCTCTCTCAGATAGATAGATACATCTGGTCCTTTAAATGTCTTAAAATTCAGTAAATACAATCTCAGATCAACAACGTCATATAACAGATTACATGTGTCTCAGTAAAATTGTCAAGTTAACATGATCATATCTAATAATTACTGTGTTTCCTCGAAAATAAGACCTTCCCCAATAATAAGCCCTACCCTGATTTTCAGGGGGGAGGGGACTTGAAATATAATCCTTACCCCAAAAATGAGCCCTAGCTACAGTACGTGACAAAAAAAGCAATGCTCGCCTAGCAGGCGCCATCCTGGCCCCGACACTCTGGCAGGCTTTTGTGCAGTCCTCATTGCCAACTGAGCATCTTGCTGGTGATGAGGCTTGAATATCCCACCTCCAGCAAGTGATTGTTCTGATTGGTTCAGGAGCGCCCCCTCAGCCAATCACTGCTGGTACTCAATGAACTAATCACAACCATTCATTGAATGACAGCATTGAATGACTGTGATTGGTTCATCGAGCGCCGACTCTGATTGGCTGAGGCAGCGCTTCTGAACCAATCAGAGCAATTGCTTGCTGGATGCAAGGAATTCAAGCCCCGTCACACCAGCAAGAGATGCACCATCGGCCTTTGGGACTGCACGGAAGCCTGCTGGATCCCTACAGCCCAGATGGCGCTTGATAGGTGAGTATAAGACAATCTCCCCATCCCCCTTGAAAATAAGACCCTATGCCTCTTTTGGGGCAAAAATTGTTATAAGACACGATATATCGTAATATTCAACAGGAGGCAACAGGTGCAATTTATTTTTAATTCATACGTATAAGTTTGGTCCACTTTCAATTTTCTTGGATGTCTCTACTTCATCTGAATGTATCAGTGTCCATACATTCACTTGCTACTCTACATACAGTGCATCTCCGACAATCCCATTTTCAAGTAACACTAGTGACAGTGGATACACTGTACATGAGTTGTGGTTAGTCATACAATTAAATGGTATATGCTGGCCATTCAAATTAATAGTCAACCTCATAATCACATCTCTACTGGATGATAATGGTAGGTCCTGAACAGAGACACCTAAAGTTAGGAGGTGAATTATTTTATCAGTATGTAGTATATGAGGTAATAGACCCATGTAATTGGTATTACAGATGTTATCTTTTTCTCTAGCTTGACTCTTAATTGGATGTGATATCACAATGTGCTGCTTACCCTTTCAATTACTTTACAATGTTTTTTGTTGTGTTAGGATAAGGCAACAATGGCTTTTTAACAGATAAAGACAAGATACTGTTCTGCTATCCCACCTTGCTATCACAATCTAGGTAAGGGCCTGTTTGAATGGGCCTATGACATCAGAGTTTACTTGTTTGCTTGTGCAGCCTATTTATGCAGGCAGTTACATTGTTGGCTTGTTTAAACAAGAATTGTTCAATCATTCACATTGGCTGTGTAAGCAAATGAGAACGACTTAACAAGCACTATTTAAACTAAACCATAAGTGAACATGCCAACGATGGTTTTTATGCTTGCATAAAATGAACGTCGAACGAAAAGTGAACAATTACCGTTCGGTCATCGGTGTGCGATTAGACTGGTTATTGTTCATTTTCGCTCGTTTGAACGATTTTTTTTTAGCAATAACCATTCTGTCTAAAAGAACCTTAAAATGTGCTGAATCTGTTGATTGGTAAACTATTTCTCCTATGTATGTAAGATTTAAGAAACATGTCCTCTCACTGGAGACAGGCTAGGATAGGCAACTCAATATATACATGACTTCCCTAATCCCAATTTGCAGGTGCTACAGTTTCCAGGTACAGTTACTCCCCGACTTGCGAACAGGTTCCGTTCCGGGAGCCCGTTCGCAAGTCCGTTTTGTTCGCAAGTCGAACAAGTAGTAGTATGGAGCGGGATCGCAGGTGGATCCCGCTCCATACAACGTCGGGTGCCGGCTGTTCTTACAGCGGGCACCCGGCGGCAGCAGTTCCGACGAGCCGCGCCGCTTGTCGGAACTGTTAACACTTTAAATACCGCTCTGACAGCGGTATTTAAAGTGTTAACAGTTCTGACGAGCGGCGCGGCTCATCGGGACTGCTGCCCCCGGGTGCCCGCTGTAAGAACAGCCTGCACCCGACATTCAGGGGGCCCGTACAGCGTCCCATGATGAGATCGCGGGACGCTGTGTGGTTGCTAGGCAGCCGGGGACCTCCTGAAAGGCCCCAGGGCTGCCTATGCAGAGTGCCCATCAAGCGCACGGCTTGCTAGGCGCTCTGCATAGACAGCCCTGGGGCCTTTCAGAAGGCCCCCGGCTGCCCAGCAACCGCGATGTGACCGGACAGGCTTCTATCAGGCTTGATAGAAGCCTGCCCGCTCCCTGCACAGTATGATGTAATGCCATAGCATTACATCATACTGTGCTGTACAGATAGTTCGTATCTAGCGAAATTCGCAAGTCGAATGTTCGCAAGTCGGGGACTATCTGTATTATATGTATGATATAGCCTTGATCTTAAGGATCTCAGTCCTTTTGTAACATAGTTGGATATTTACTGTGGTATGTATGTTATGATGATTTCCGGTTACGTTGTGCGCACTCTGTTTGCATTGAGGATTGATAGTATAATTGTTGTTTTTAACCATTGCAACTTGACATATTTATTGTATCACTAAAAGTATACTGTTTAAAAGAGTGAGATTCAGATGAATGCTTTGGTCTTGACAAAACATGGAAGCACATGAAATGGCCACAGGCTGTTTGTTCTTCTATTAAATCTATTCTGGTTTCTGGTATTTCATCTCAAGTCCATTTAGGTGAATAGTTCTGATTCTTGTAACCTCTATAGATATATCACCTTTACATCTTAAAAATCTTCCAGTTCAACTATATCCAGTCTCCTTTTCTGGACTATTAAATAGTACAGTGACTTTTTAGCAACTTTTCACTGTACATTTATCTTACATCAAAGCTAGTTGATAATTTAAAGTGCAGTTCTACTTCTGAGAATCGCTTTGAATCTAATTACTATTGCACATTATTTTATACAAACTGTACTTTACGTTAAAGGGGTTATTATATCTTACATTTCTATAAAATTACATCCAGAACTGCATTTAAAATGTATTAGTTGACAGGTTACTGTATAGTTTGATGGAGAAAAAAAAGTTGTAACTTTTTAAAATATACCTTTCTTGTGTCATGTATGTAACTGAGCCAAGTTACATCTGCTCAATTATATTTAGAACTTCATTCAAGTTTTTGAGTTACAGATGTTGTAATTGTTAACATGACTGACACATAGTAATAACCAAATTTACAGCATTGTAGTACATTGCAGTTAAGTTATCATAATGTGTTAAATGTCAAGTTTACATTTGTTACATCTGTAGTTGTCAAGTTAAAGAAACCTTACAGTAAAGGCCCATTTACACGGAGCAAAGATCGCTCAAAAATTGCTAAAAAGCGATCGTTTGAGCAATAATTGTTGCATCTAAACATGCGGCCATCGAGCAATTTCGTCCACTGCTAGATGATCGTTAAATTCAGATCAACCTAAAAATCATTGTGCGGTCTTATCAGGACCGTACGCTGAGTTCTCCGCAGGTTGTGCTGATAGCATTGTTTCCTATTGGAGAACAAAGGAGCTGAATGGAGATAAGAGCCCTCTGGCTATTAACTGCATTCAGCTAAAGACTTCATTTGCACGCTAATAGGCTATTAAGTAACTGAGTAGCTACTTAATAGTTTATACAAAATGATCACTCAAAGCTGTCACTCAAACTGCAGTTTGAGTGATCTTTGAGCGATCATCGCTCCGTGTAAATGGGCCTTAAGGAAAGACAAAACTGTATATATGTTTGCCTTCCTCCACTGTGGATCACGGTTGACTATTCAGTTATGTTAATATACAGTTTCAAGCATAAAAGTCATTGTTGGCTCGTTCACTAATTGTTCAGTTTAATCAGCTGTATAAGCGCATGTGGAAGACTAAACAATACTGAATGATGCTTTTTTGAATAAGCCAATGATGTGTCTGCCTGCCTAAACACGCTGAACGAGAGCGAGCGAACTAGCAATTACATCACTCACTTATTCACTCGTTTAAACGAGAATTGGCTCACCTAAAAGCAACCTTAGGGCTCCTTCACACAGGGGCTGCAATTTTCAGCCACCTGCATCTCCTTTTTACATGCCCATTCAGACGGCCGGGCTATGGTGTATATACACCGCAGCCTAATATACCATCGGCCAGGGAAGACAGTTCAGCTCTGCTAAACTCCCAACCTCTTCCAACCCCCTCTCTGCCCCTTGCCGGGGCAGAAAGGGGCTGCTAGCAAAGCAAGGGGCAGGACGGGATGGAGTGGGAGCTAGTGTGCTAAACTTTTGCCCTCTCTTCTCCCCTTGCCAGCTGCTGGCAAAGGGAGGAGGAGTAACTTTAGTAACACAAGCCGCTGCAAAACTCCCTCCCATCTCCCTTTTCCAGTAGCTCTCATAGACTCCCATAAGAGTCTATGGGACCAGCCAGCATATTCTGACAAAAGATAGATAAAGACCTATCTTTTCTAGCAGGCGTAAAATTGGCCAGCTGGAATGCACTCCCTCTGCCTATTTTACGCATCAGAAAATCACCCATCTGAACAAGTGCATTGAAATTGAATGCCTCAAATGGTCACTATTTTCAGCTGGTGTTATATAGTGGCAAAATAGCTTGTGTGAAGGCAGACTTAGAGTAAGGATATGCAGCACTAGTTGGTGTTCTATTGTTCTAGTGCTGTAGACCTTTGGACATTAGTTAGATCAAGGAGCTTTGGCCTACACCCCTCCCTTCTTAAACTCCTAGCAAAGTAGGTAAATGCACAGTTTTCAATATTCCATGCACTGTATATATTACACATGTTGTTGTAAAGCATAGCTATGACTCAATAAGGCAAGTTTCAAAAACTTAACTGACCTTTTACTGAACTTTGTAAGTAATACATCAATAATAAGAGAAATAAATATGTTCTGTAGGGCCATGCTAAAAAGCCAACATTATTCTGTAAATGTTACAAAATAATTATTGCTCAAAATGCTTCGCCTTAACCTGTATTGTGAGAGACTTTTGAATCCGATAAAGTCCTTGACATAACGCTGAAAATTACATTTTATTGTACATAATTGTACACATTTTAAATATAAGATTTTAAAAAATGCATGCTGTTTGCATTCCATATGAATAAAATGGATATTTCGTGTACAGTGGATCAAGCCGTTTTAACCTTCATGATCACATAAATGTAAGTTATGGTAAAGAGAAAGTTGGTTAATAACTGTAAACATTAATTTAAAGAAGGAAAAGCTACATGTAAATCATTGATTGGGCTATCACTTCTGTTTCTAACTTTCAAAAAAATATAACTATAATATGTGATTTTTTTTAAAGGAGATTGGCTAAATTTGAAGGATCACTATAAAGAGTACCTGTTGCTATGTTCATGATGTCCTATCTGAGGTCAGCAAAAATACTACAGTATGTCAATGACAGAGCCACAACTTTGGACAGAAAAGTATATTATTAAAGTGTAGCATAATTCAAAAGATTTCAAAACTTAAAGGGGTTGTCTCGAGAAAGCAAGTGGGGTTAAGCACTTCTGTATGGCCATATTAATGCACTTTGTAATATACATCGTGCATTAAATATGAGCCAAACAGAAGTTATTCACTTACCTTTCCTGCGCTGTCGTCCCTGTCTCCATGGCTCCATCTAACTTCAGCGTCTAATCGCCCGATTAGACGCGCTTGCGCAGAAGGGTCTTCTGCCTTCGGCTCGGTTCGGCAGCAGCGGTGTTCTGGCTCCGCCCCTTCTACGCATCATCGCGTAGCTCCGCCCCGTCACGTGTGCTGATTCCAGCCAATCAGGAGGCTGGAATCGGCACACATGATGGGGCGGAGCTACGCGATGATGCGTAGAAGGGGGCGGAGCCAGAACGCCGCTGCTGCCGGGCAGACCCGAAGGCAGAAGACCCTTCTGCGCAAGCGCGTCTAATCGGGCGATTAGACGCTGAAGTTAGACGGAGCCATGGAGACGGGGACGACAGCGCAGGAAAGGTAAGTGAATAACTTCTGTATGGCTCATATTTAATGCACGATGTATATTACAAAGTGCATTAATATGGCCATACAGAAGTGCTGAACCCCACTTGCTTTCGCGAGACAACCCCTTTAAACCTCAGCATACACCAGTATAAAGGGGCATGCTTTGGGAGGGGTGTCTGATAAGCAAATTCCCTCTGCTCTCCCACATCTGGCTCCCTGTTATTCACATCTTTTCTCATGTCGTGGGTGGTGGTGTATGATGCAGGTTTCAGAGTATGATGCAGCAGATGGAGTTACCAAAAATATACAATGTTTATTTAAAAACACGGAAATGTACAATGTATGTAAATTACAGTATAAGCATAAGTGAGCAATCCAACTAGCATATGGTTATTTAATGCTATCTGTGCTAGGCTAATCCCATGGGAAATACTTGATGCAAGATATAACATCAAA
Source organism: Eleutherodactylus coqui (assembly GCF_035609145.1). NCBI lineage: Eukaryota > Metazoa > Chordata > Amphibia > Anura > Eleutherodactylidae > Eleutherodactylus > Eleutherodactylus coqui. The sequence goes on along the minus strand of NC_089843.1, from coordinate 110,034,055 downwards.
ACAATCTATAGAAAACTCTATAGCTATGTTTTGAATGCTAGTTGTGATACACTAACAAACTGTTCATGTAATAGAAGACACAGTCCTTTGATTATCACTTGCAATTATCAATGCGATATAACTGAACACACCATTTTAGCATGCTGGTAGCATCTTCTATGCCAGGGCTTGCGTTCCTGCATCAGTTTTGCCTCAGAGAGCAATGTTAATTTTACTTAATAACTTCTGTAGTGTCCTCCTATTCAAGAAGTCTATTCCGCCACTAGTCTTGTGCCTGGCAGTCTGCACACCTAACATAGTGCTTAAGTTCACTTACAGTTTGGGACTTGTGAATCTACGCTGCCCAAGTGCTTCCCTTAGCTGTAGTCTGGTTGACCAGTCCAGTGGACTTTGGGCCCTGGTAGCAGTGTTTGCAGCTTCTATGCTCTCTATAGACTGTTGAATATTCACCCCGCAACACTTGCAGTAGTTTGAATGTAGCGCCTTTCTCTCCCATGTGTCAGGATTCTCAGACTTCTGGGGCTACACCCTGATGTGTCCGCCTCCTGCTGGCAGCCACTGCTCTGCAGACTATGGGATTTCCTAAATGGTCTCTTCAACAGCACGTCTAGCTCACGGCAACATTTCTTGCTCACTCTGTGCTCACCAAGACAGTCTCGAAGATTACAGAGTAAGCTCATTTCAAATTGTTGCATGTACCAATTTGTTGCAAAATTTATTGTGTTTCACAGCCAAACCATTTATATGGTAACAGTTTAGCTCTTTAGCGGAAGCCTCTTGTACTTTCTATCACAAGCAGCAGAGTAGAGTTGGGTAAAACTAAGCAAAGATGTTGAATACACAGAGCTCCAGCAGTCATGGGTGCTCACCAGCATTTTATTTAAGATATATTGAGAATCATGCCGGTTTTGGTGAAATATTTTTCGGCTTACAGCCACTGGCCCTGTCACTGACTCAACCCGCCCTTAAATAATGCCACAATAATCTAGTAACAGCTTCACTTAAATTTTTCTGCCTATTAGGCCGGTTTCACATGGCCAAGAATCTCATGCAAGTGTGTTGCAGGACTCACGCGAATATGAACTCCATTGTTATTAATGGAGTCATACACATGAGCAATACTTTCCCTTACAGCAGTGCTGCAAGGAAACAAAATTGCTGCATGTTCTATCTTTTTGTGTTCCTCAGAACACATCGCCCATTGATTTCAGTGGGACCTGCATGCGAGTGTGATGCAAGGCTTCCCTCTGAAATCAATAGGAGGCATTTTGAATAATCTTTCGAGCGTGAAACTCGTGCTAGAGGATCGAAATTTCACATAAGCAATGAGAGGCGTTTTTGCCTGGAAAAAGCTTTGCGTTTGCAGGTAAAACGTAGATTGTTAACTCGATCCGTGTGTAGCTGGCTTAGAGAATAGTTTTATAAAGTCTGACTTTATTTCATGTTAAGATAGTAAAGTAAATGTATAAAACCTTGATTTATAATAATTAACCCAAAACAAACAGTAAAACTCATTAATTATATCATATGCATGAAATATACAGTAAACCCTTGAGTAGCATTGCTCTTAAGTAAAGCTGTTTTCAACTTAAGTCGATGTGTCAGGGCAGCAGCGGTCCCTCAAATAAAGTTGCATTCCTCAGATAAGGTGGCCGACCGCTCCATGACCCCGGGCGCTGCTCAGTGAGGCGGCGTGCAGCTGATGCCGATCACTTCCTGCTTCTCCTACATCAGCGCGCACCTACTCCTCCCCCTCTCCTCTCCACAGTGCACAGTGTCGGCTGAACGTTGATGTGTCTGCCTGCCTCCTGACACAGTACAGCAGCTGAATCCCCAAAGTGCCGGCTGAACGCTGCCTGCCTCCTGAATCCCCACTGTACTGCAAAATGTAAGTACTGTACAGATGAGTACAGTACAGTAAAGAAATGTTTGCAAATAAATACTGCAGTCCTATGTCAAACCACAGATAACACAGTGATACGTACTGCTATAATGATGTCCCTGCAATGTTAATTTATTCTTTACAGTTGTGTTTTATATTCATACAGTATTGTTATTGTTTTTGGTATTAAAGACCAGCGTTATTCTCTATTAAATGGGATGTGTGTTTTTTGGAACATCTAGAACCAATTAATTGGATTTACATTAATTCCTATGGAAATAATGTTCTCAACTAACATTGATTTCTACTAAAGTCCATTGCTTCCGGACGGATTAATGACGTTAGTTGAGGTTCTACTGTACTTGAAATACTTAGCAAAAAATGATGAACTTGTAAGAGCCTTTGTATTCTCTACTAGTTACTTGCTACGGCAGCACATGCATCTATCATAGCATCAAGTAAGTGCCACAACTCATTTTAGTCCTCTTTTTTCAGTGTGCTGTTAAAGTATTATGGTATTGCTTTTGATCACTGCAATGTTAATAAACAGTTACAAAGTAAGGGGAAGTCAACAAAATCATAGTGCTTCTCTCCTGAAGGGCACATTTTGTTTTTCACTTTCACTTTGGGTCTTCTCTCCCCTATTTATGCCTTGGTACATTGAAATGTGTTCTTGATGAACACTGTGGCGACATTAAAGTTAAAATACAAGGTTACATATAAATTGAAGCTGCAAGAATATATCAGATTCTCAGATGTTTGACTTCTGTCAGTGAACCGGATTTCATGCTGTGCCATTCCTAGCAATATTCAACAAAACATGTATTATTTTTGCAGAAGATTTGTTTGAGTAGATTCCCAACCTCAAGACATGATGGAAGAAAATCCTTAGGTGATTGAAAGAAAAGTTGTTTGTTTTCTGTTCTGATTGTGTGACTTTCCTTACAGCTTTCATTTCAACTTTCTTATTAAAAAAGATAATTCTGAGCAGCTGTTTTCAATATTAAAGTTATACTGAAATTCAGGAACTTTTTGTGTAATATTTTAGTACTTTCTTTTGTTGAAAAAAAGCTAAAGTATAATTATTCTTTATTTCATACAAATCCTTTTTACTCTGAAATATTGTATGTGAGATTTCTGTGGAACCTACTAAGTGATATGCTGAAGAATTTAGATTGTTAAATGCCAAATTTAAAGGGCTACTCTGGCAAAAAAAAAAACACATTCTTCCATCCCTGCACCCCTCACCCGATTGCCTGTTGCACTCTGGATGTCTCCTATGTATATTGCAGTGACTTCCATGCATTGTAGCTTCCTTTCTGATGCTTACCAGGCACCATCTAGATGCTGAAATTCTCCCTGCTTTCTCTTACACTACATGTGCTATCAATTTCATGATGCATCAGAACATTATCACATAACCACCTAGAGACTGTACCAACTTTGTCTGTTGGGAGGACAGTGTGTTTATCATTATTCTGTATACTCACCTAAATAAGCTACAGACTATAAGTACACAGTCAGGAAGCTAAATTGTCATCTCCTTTATTGTAAGTGTGTCAGGAGCCTCTAGTCATCACATCAGCAGTAACTGTGATGAGTTTGTGTCCTCTCTAAAGAGCTTTTCTGGTAGTATTCATGACACAGGACTGACTGACTCAAAAACGGACTAATTTAAAAACACATAAGCCCAAGTAAATCTCAGAATTGAGATCACATGATTCACCTGGGGAGGTGAACTCAAGGACTTTTAGATAGAACTAAATAAGTAAACAATGTAATACTGGCTAAAGACTATCAAATGGTGAAAAACTTTAGTAAGAAGAGATCTTGAAAAGTATGTTACAATGAGTAGACTATTTCTCTGGTGGTGGTTCCCAAATGGATGTAGCTCAATGGTTAGCACTGTTGCCTTGCAGTGCTGGAACCTAGGCTCAATTCTGAGCATAGACAACATCTACATAAAGGTTTCCAATTCCATGCAGATGATTTCCTTGATCAAATTTAAATCTAGGATTCCAGCACTGCAAGCCAACAGTGCTAACCACTTAGCTATATCCATTAAGGAGGAGCTGCCGCCACTGCTCGATACTGCATTTAGGTTGTTTTTTTTTAATTCTGGTTCAGTTCGAACTAATTCAGACTGAACCAAACTTTTTGACAACATTTGGTGAACTGGAACGTTTGAAATGTTTGTTCATTTGTAGTTCTAATCTACCTATTTTGGATTACTTCATTCTGCTACTTTTTGCAAATGTTTAATCTGCCTATCCATTGTTACTAAGATGGCAGTTTCTTCTTCGTGTGATGTCAGTACTATTTTTTGTGTGCTCTGTGCCAATCAGATATCTCTTCCACTTCCTCTCCCTCCTCATAGACTCACCCAGAGGAAGCAATACTGCTGAAAGTTCTCCATTTCTCCCTGTCAAGAATTCCACATTATTTGACATGGATTTTTATGTTAAAGTTATGTTGTAGAGTGTTTGAATACTTACAGAAAGCCTGAACATATTAGAAAGTTTTCTTTTTAATCCATATGTACTACTAATTAAAAAAAAAGGAAATTAAATATAATACATACAATAAAAAAAATTCCTTTAAAAATGTAGTAAACGTCTTTGGGTCCCTCCAGAACAGTTTGAGTCCATTTACAAGCAAAGATGATTGCTCAACATTCGTAAGAAACTGACAGTATAGAGCGATCATTTTTCATTAGCTACTAATGGGCTAATCAGCCTATTAGTAGCTAACTAACTTCATTTGTATGTATTTAGGGAACAGCAGGTGATCTGTTCTCTAAATACATCACTTTTTTTCTGCTGAGGGCAGCAGGATGCATACTGTGCTATCAGCGCTGCCCGCGGAGTACACACCATGCCATCCCGCTTATCAGGGACGATGGATTTCATGCTGACCTGAAGTCAGCAAAGCACGAAGAGTAAGGGTAAGTGCATGATAGGCGCGCATTTACACACAATGGCTATCGCTCAAAAGCCATCATTTGGACAAATTTTGAGTAATAATCATGGCGTGTAACTCAGCCTTTAGAGTAAAGAAGTTGTGTAACAACCCAGTGATGGCTATTGTCATGGCACATGCTAATGATCAACAGTAGTCGCAATTAGCAGGTAACAACATACATCCTTTTATGTAAGGTATGTACTGAGCATGCAATATAATTACCTCTAGCTTTAATAAATTGTACAAATCCACAACCTTTGTTTAGTTATTATAATCACATTACAATTGAGATTTAATATCTTAAGTATCAGATAAGTCTTTAATTCATAGTCTGTAAAGTCGTTTGTGTCATATAATTCCTTCTGCTTCCTCCTTGTTTTAACTAGCATGTTATAGGAACTTGCTAGGTGCAGTTCATGCGACTATTATCCCGCAGCCAGATATGGTAATAAGCTTATATGCTCACATAAAATAATGATGCCAAACTTGTCCTTGAACATTGTTGTATAATTTAAGTGATGTCTAGGAATCTCCTAGCAGAACTTTCTACATGTTGCTGCTGAATGCTAAATAGATTTCACAAACCTTGCAAAGCTGTGCAGGTTTTATCTATGGGGTTTAAAGAATTACTGCTGATTAGGCCTTATAATAAATTTGGAATTTCACTGAAAAGAATGATGCGAACAGAATAGTTGCAAGCAATCTACTTTTAATATCTGAAGTTAGAGCAATCTAAATAAGAGAACATTTTATGTTCAACACATTAGAGTTAATAAAAGAAGAAAAGAACAGTAGAAACCCAGATTCCATTTTAATAGAGTTGCATTTTTCTTTAGCCAGTTGGCTTTGTCAATTAGCAAAAGAGCTTAAGCTTGCTGTATTGTTTTATATTGCTATAAACAGGACTACAGCCCTCTATTGTTTCTTCAAGGTCACAAACAAATGAGCCTGTGCATTAAAACAGCACATATTGCAGACAAAATAAAATGAGAACTTCAATGATGATCTCCTTTATAAAATGGCTATTGAAGAAATTGTAAATTATCAATTAAAATAAATTACACTGATTTTACTTCTTATCTTATAAAATATTGACTTGTGTAAGCAAAGCTCTGTATTTAGTGTTGGTTAAGAAAAACAAAGTTATTTTTTAACCCCGTGTGATCCAATTTTGGATTCAGGGTTTCCTAGGGGGCTTTCTCTTTCTGCATTATACAATTGCGTCATCTGCTGGCTAGAGCCAGTACTGCAGTATGTGACAAACTGGAGAGGCCCCCGACAACACAGCAGCCAGTAATCTACAGTAAGAATACCCTGCCAGACATCTTCCGACATCGGAGATGTACAACCTTCAATCACAATGTCTTTAGATGTCTGACAGTGGATTGGAAAGGGTTAAATAAAATGTTTTTTTACAGCAAACAATGACACTCAAGGATTATATTGGGCAAAAAGAGAAGCATGGATTGTCGGTAAACTTCACTTCCAAGTTGACTGATCCAGTGGGTAGTGAAAAGCAGTGTTAATCTAACGGAACTGTACTGTAGTTTGGGTCAGCACTAGAGATGAGCGAGCGTACTCGCTAAGGCAAACTACTCGAGCAAGTGGGGGAGAGCGGGGAGGAACGGGGAGGGGGGGAGATCTCTCTCTCACTCTCTCCCCCCGCTCCCCCCTGCTCACTCCCGCAACTCACCACTCTCCCCTGCTGGCACCCGAATGTTTTGAGACGAGCGGCAGGTACTCGCATAAGGCACTACTCGCTCTAGTAGTTTGCCTTAGCGAGTACGCTCGCTCATCTCTAGTCAGCACCCAGTGTTTTAACCTTTAAGAGCATCTTGAAGATGTCTGTGCATGAAATAACTTTGGTTGGTACCAAGGGTCCTGACCTTTTGCATACTCTTGATATACATGCTCTATTCATATTGATTCTTGGGATCTATTTCACATAAGTCATGATGGATATGTCAGAACTGCTTTGATAGGATTTAAGGGATCTGTCAGTTTTCTTTTTTTTTTTTGTACTTGACAGAGTAGAGCAGCAGATTATGCTATTTGACTTGTTAGGATCAAAACCTGTGTGAATAGAGCCTGGGTGTTTTCTGCATATCTACTCTTTTTTTTATGCTTTCTGCTAGTTGACTGGCATCAACCCAAAGCTATGTCCACAAAGCAAAATCCACATTTTATTTGTCTGTGCAGATTCTATCTCAAAATCCATGCAAAAATCCTTGACTGCATCGCTTGTTTGTTTCATGGATTTACACTAGAATTTACCATGGATAAGCATGTGGAATTAGGCCTTGTCAATGAGGAAAATGCTCATTCATATTTCCTGATATGTATTGCACATTAAGAAAAGATATGTGACTACTTTATTTTCTGCACCACAGATTTGAAATCCACACATAGAAAATTCTGCACCGTATGGACTACGACTCGAGTTTCCATTGAGTGTTTTAATATATATTTTCAGATGCAAATTTTGTCATGTATTTGATGCTTAATCCACACAAAATCGGCATTGATTCCAAAGAAATTCTATGTCAAATCTGTGGTGAAATATGCTGCATGAATATAGCCTTTGTGGTTGTTTGTCCTCCAGGGGAGGGGCGGCGGCGACACACTGGACTCCACAAACGTATAGAACTCACTTTAGTCTTTATTGCTGTACAGCGCACTCCATGCAAAAATAATAGCAACAATCCATACAATAGAACAAGGTGCACCATACAAGGTTTTTAGAGACTTCCTCCTCAGGCTGTCAGGCTGTACAGCCACACAAAAGTTCCAGATCACATAATCCATTCAAGTCTGCACCACACAGGGTGCTCAGGTCCACCAGGCAAGTCGTAATCCCACCTCAAGCTGTTAGACACTGACTCCTGGGAGCTGCAGCATTTTATGCTCCCTTAATAGGGTCAGTGCCTCCAGCTGAGCTACCTGGGAACTAGGGTGAAGTTGTGGACTGGAGCGCCACCCTGTCCAGACTAAAAGCCTGGGAGGGAGGTATAGTTCATCTACAACTTCACCCTTTAAATGCCTACATATCCCCCTCCCCCCTCTTCTCCAGACCGGAGGGCTAGGCCTTTTTGGTGATCAGACAGTGCACCCTAGACTCTGGTACCCAAAAATGAGTGAGTGCAGTAAAGTTCACTTCCAAATTATAATTTCCCCTAAGGTCCTATTTGTGACCACCAAAACTGTTAGCTTGCGGGTTATGATGGGGTAATATCTTGAGGGCTATAAATGGATGTTATTCAATGGGAAGCCATTAAGTACTTGGTTCTTTACTTCCAGCAATCATTGAGTGGGAAGACTTTTATTTTTATGGATTCTCTTAAGGCCCATTTAGACAGGACGAGCGTCGGGCAAACGATGTCTGACACTTGTCCCCGCGCATACTAGCTCAGGAGATAGTATCTCTGGCTCACAGCGAGGTGGCAGGAGGAGATTTCTCTCCTCTCCATTCCCTTAACATAGAGGCCGTTCAGTACATAACTGCTGCTATTTACACTGAGCAATAAGCAATCTGCTCATCGTCCATCGTTTATGCTGCATAAATGATGGACAATGAGCTGATTGCTCAGTGTAAACAGCAGATGTTCAGTACTGAATGGCCGCTATGTAAAAGCAATGGAAAGGGGCGGGGGAGCGAGAGGAGAGAAATCACTTCCTGCCGCCCCACTGTGAGTTAGCAGGTGCATGGGAGCTAGAATGTGTGGGGACGAGTGTCGGGGAAACGATGCCCCGTCTAATTGGGCCATTAGTCTTCCAGAAATGAGAACTGAAATTGTCAATCCTATTAGTATACAGTAAAAGGGCATACTGTAAATCACATTGATAAATATATAGATGAGGCTAGTGCTAATGTGCAGTATATAAATCAAGTGTTAATTAGTTGTTGACAAATGTCATTATATTAATGAAGCTCCTTCCCTCCGTTGGCATGCTCTGTACTACTATTGTAAAAAGCCTATTATTTACTTCAATCAATCTGATTGTTGCATTCCAATAATACAGGTATTGGCTTGATTGAGAGCTCCAGTGAATAGGGGACAATACCTTGGCTCTCTGTTGTCTTTCAAAAAACTAAATTGGTTTGAAACGCTACCACAAATAATATATGGATTTTGTAAGTCAATGATTTGAATGGCAGACTAAGTCCTTTCTTTGATCTTTACAGCTCGCCAAACTTTGGCAGTGCTGTTAATCCTTCATCAGCTAATAACTGCTCATTTCAAAGACACATGAAACACTTATTTGCTAAACAATTTGACAAATCTTTAGCACAAACTGCAATAAGCAATTTCTTTTCATCTAGAGCAGAAATTTAATTAGAAATGGAAGAACTGCAAGGATAGTAGTAGACATTAAAGTAAAATTAGAGCTTTTTGGATGTGATTGTGGTCAAATGGCAAGCAATATAATGCTAATAGAGTAAAATGCAGAACATTACATGTTATGCTCTTTGCATGTTTACTATTGATTTCCTTGGGGCAGTTATAGATTGTTACCATCATTATCACTTATATCCAGGGCCCTCGGGCCCCTTGTTTTAGTGATTACCAAGGATACTACTGGAGGGGCCCCCAGTGATCCAACATATATCACCCATCCTGTGAATATGTGATAAATATCCATTATCGCACAACCCCTTTAAAAAAAATTATAGCTTCACAGACAAAACTAGTTTCCATATTTCCTTTCACTCTTCATTTCTATGACTCAGTTAATTGACAGCACTTTAATAATATAGCTTTATACGCTGCAGATAAATGCCATAAAATAATAAGGACCAGGCAGAGATCCATTAGATGCCACTCTAGAAACTGCCTATGGCAGCTTCTAAACTGCGGCTTTTGATTAATATATTTTTAAACCAAGTGTTTTATGGATTCATTGTAAAAACTATATTTATAGTTTAAGAAATACATTTTGGAAAAATTGGAGCTCTGCAGCTTTCCTCTGAATGTTCAGTATATAGTGCTACTTGACAGATATGCTCTTCTTAAAGAAAAAATTAAATTTAAAGTAGCCTTACCAAATCAAAGTCAGAAACAGGTGCAATCCACTGATAAAGGAATGGACATCCCACAGAACTGGCATTTCAAAGAAATCAGCAGAACCAGACATATTGCAATGAAAAAAAAGTTTCATTCACCCAATATAGTGACGTTTCACAGATTTCATTGACTTTTTTATGCTTGTTTTAAAACTTTCATCATTGTTTCTGTTAATGTTCTTTTTGGTATTAATGTTAGCAGTTGCTCTATTAATGGTATTATATACAGATAGACTTCACATTTTACCACTTTGAACTTTTATTTACCATTGTACAGCAATTCACACTTTTTTATTTAGCAATAAACTGTTTATTCTGAAAGCAAATGGGATCATAAATAAAATTTAGAGAAAAACTCTAAATAGTGATATTGCTCACAGCAAGCAAATGATAGATTTCAATTGTAAATCTTTTATTAAAGGGTGGGCCATGGAAAAGTAGCCCGACACAACACTCTTATGAAAGCTGTCTAAAAGGAAATCTGTCTTTGTTGCTCAGAGCAACCAATCACAGCACAGCTTTCATTTTACATCAGCAGTATAAGAAATTAAAGCTGAGCAACAAACACAGACTTATTTTTTTTAGACTGCTTTCATAGGAGTGTGGTGTACTTTTCCATGGCCCACCCTATATTAGGCCCCATTCAGAAGGTAATATTCGGTCGGTATTTTGTATCGGTATTTGGAGGCCAAAACCAGGAGTGAGTCCAAAATATGGAAGAGGTGCAAATCTCTGCATTATACTTTTATTCCTGATGTTCCATTCCTTGTTTTGGTTCCCAAATACTGGTGCAAAATAGTGACAAAATCCTACTGTCTGGGGCGCTAGGATGATAATTGAAATTTCATTAAATTGCTTCACTTTAACTATTCATTATATCTTAGTCTGGATTAAGTGGTTGCCTTGCCTGGTGGATCAATGTTCATGAAACACTTGTTGTCTCAATGAGGGAGATCCAAGGGACTAACAAGTTTCTTACACATTTATGGCACACTCTATATACTATCAATATTTTGCTGTAGGTAGAAACAAAGTAATTATTTGTTCTAATTTGACTGTAATGTATAGCAAAAACCTGCCCAGTCCCTAGCTAGTGTAGGTTTTAGTCTGGAGTATGGATGTGCTGTCAGATATGACAATTGTATTAAGAGGCTTAAGTCTTTTTATACATTTGTTGCACTGCCACCATCTGACAGTTTACTTAGACCAGCATGTGAAAGATTGGCCAAAGTAAATATACAACCATAAAAAAGAACAAAAAGGTTGACACTGGCTAAAATACCTGGTTATGGTTCAAGAAAATGGGTCCAACATAATGGAGCAAACTGGTTCTCAGCTAGAGAAGTTAAGTCCACAAAGTCAATCCCAAGAGAGAAGAATCAAGTAGTACTCACCGTACCATGAAAAGCTACTTAAACTACTTGTTATAGGACAGTGAGTGCAGCTTGATTCTTCTCTAAGTAAATATGCCTCACTGAGCTTCAAATTAGCCCGTCACCGGATTCATGCTGTCCAAACCACGGGCAGCAGGAATTTGGGACAGATATGCCCATTCAACATAAGTATGCTTTATTCTGAAATACTGCTGTTTCAGAAAAAAAAACCATAATTGTAAGTTTTGACCTGGAGCTGAGCTGGAATAAAGCTCTGAGTCAAAGAGAGGGCTGCACTGCGCTCTCCCTGCTTACGTCATCAAAACTGTTAGCCGTTTTCCTATATACAAGCAGGGAGAAGAGCTGTCAGTCTTGATGATGCGGCAGGGAAAGCCCTGTGTGGTCCGCCCTCTTTGACTCAGAGCTCTGACCAGCTCAACTCCGAGTCAGGCTTTTAAGTATATTTTTTTTTCTGAAACGCAACAGTGTTTCAGAATATAAAACATGCATGAGTTGAATGTGCATATCTATTCCAGGTTCATGCTGCCTGTGGTTCATGCAGCGTGTTTGTGGTGACAGGTTCCATTTAAAAATGACATTCTCACCCATATGAAATGATATACAGTAATAGTGGACTTAATTTAAAAAAAATAAACCTAATGTTTGTCTTATCTCATTGACCTAAGTCATTTGCCTTTTCAGCTTTGAGTATATAAATAATAGCTTCTGCTTAACACATTCGACATTCTACTCTGAACTGAAAATCGTATTCTTGACTTAAGTGAATGTTACTGTATAATACATTAGTTCCTGTGGTTTAACTCAGGGACCACGGCTTTGGAAAAGTGCAAGTAGTGATCATAATGGTTGGCTCGAGGATTGCCAAAGCCAATTTCTGAATTTCATTAGCCTGAAAGACTACCTATGAAACGAAAAGTCATTTCAAATAATTAGAGTTAGACATCTGCAGCTGCTCAGGAAGTTATGACTTTTTGCACTGGATGGTTTAACAATTTGTAAATGGTACATAGCATTGAATTGCATGTAATGAGCTGCGCTAGTAGAGTTATGCATCTTCATGTGAGTAAGGAAAAAGTAATTGATAGGAGAAGTTAAAGCAAATGCTAATATTCATTGTGTGGATAACTACAATGCATTATATTATGGCTGCTGTACAGTGTGCAGTTAGGTGAAATGTGAAAATACATACAGGCACATAAACTTTGGCATTACCTTTTTGATGTCAGAAGCACTTGCTGTTTTACTTCATGTATTTAAAACATATCAAAAAATTCTATATTACCTGCACAAAAAAAGACATCAGGTAACACAAGATTAGCACTTGATTTAATAGAAATAGGAAGCCCCAAAAAACATAAAAAGGGAGATTTGCCAACCATAATCGCGCTTATTTATGTACAGTAGACTGGCATTCCATACAGTGCTGTCACAGTGTACAGTGATGAGGGGACTCCCCGTGGGGAATCTTTCCGCACAGCATGGGCATTCTTGGAGCACGGATGTCCTATCTTTTGCAGGTGCGAGTATTTTGCGCCTGTAAAAGATGGACATGTGAACACACCTCAGGGAACAAATGGTTCTACCAGACGCGCTTTTTTTTTTGTGCACATAAGTGCGCGCAAAAATCGCTCGTCTGACTTCGCCCTTACAATGTAAACCTGACAAGAAAATATAGTACAATACAATACAAAACATTCAAAGTTACAGTTTAACTACTTATGGATGGCCAAAAGTTTTATAATGTTTGGCTTTTCTGCATTTAAGATTGCAGAGGTGTTTTTTTAATGTCTCTGCAGGGGCTGCAGCTGCATTGAAATTGTGGCAGCTGCGCAAGGAGGTTGCTGGCTGTCAGAAACAGCCAGACTTCCTATAAAGAAGAAAGTCTATTCATTAGTGCTGTGTATGCAGTTAAGAAAGCCACAGTGCTGCTTACTGCTGCAGTCCAGGTATTCATCTCATCACCAAATGCTGGGAAGCTGTATGAGTTGCTGGGTCTTAGCAGTATAGTCAGGAGGCTGTTCAGTATTCCTTATAACTGTGGCGAATACAACAGCCACACTCACATGGAAAATCAACAATGAAAAAAATTATGTCACGTAAAAATGTTCCCTAAAGGTCTTTTATGAACTTATAGTGGGTACAATGTACATAAATATTAAGAAAGTAAATGAATACGTATAAAAAATAAACACCACTACCACTAGGGGCAGACTGGCCATTGAATCCACCAAGAAAAATCATAATGGGCTGGTCGGATCATGGGGCGGGTGCAGGGTTAGATACAGGGTTGTTTTACCTGCAGAAGTAAAGAAAACCCTCATATACCCACCTGTGTCTCTCCTCCTGGTCACTGAAGACAGTGCCGCATGGCTCCAATGCTGATTTTCGCGTTGAATGATCGCCTGACCGCTATATACAGTTCTCAGCCTCACCAACATGAGGCAGAGCACTGGATCTTGTGATCAAGCAATGTGGAAGTCAGGGTGAGACCCCTGCAGCATGGACTGCAGAGGCTGGGAGTCAGGAGGAGAGACACAGATGAGTATATTAGGATTTTGTAATGCATTTAATGGGCATTGCCAGAAAGGGAAAATTGTTATAGGGGCATTATTATTGCTAACAAACGGGCCAAGATGGGTGTTATTACTAAAAGGGGTCAGGAGGGGCATTATTAGTAAATGGGGCCTAGGAGGAGATACTTTACTATGTGGCGCACATGGCATGATTACTGTCTGTGGTATCATGGATGGGGAGATTGTGTAGAGGTTGGAAAATAAAGGCAAGGGACTGAAAAATCAGTCAAAGATGTCTGTGTATCTTAAAGGGAACCTGTCATTAGGTTTTTCCTATTCAATATAAGCTATGCATGTAATAGTGTTGATAATGAGATTGCCATATCGCTATATACTGCTGTTCTGTCTGCCCCGGTACCTTTACAACCCTCTTTTGAAAATTCCCCACGCTATTATAAAATTAAGCAAAAAGAATCAGATTTTCTCAGCTCAGCCATGCCAGCCATTACTTGCAAGGGTAACCTGAAATCAGACACCATCCGGCTACTAAGCTGACTGCGCATGCGCTTAAATGGCTGCACAGTGTCTGATGTCAGGTGACCCTGCAACTACTGGCCAAAAAAGTGCATGCGCAGTTAGTGCATAAAATGAGTACAATTAAAGCTCAAGCATCTTTTGTCACAGTGCCTGTGCGGGATTTTATCATATGATAGAAAATTAATATTCCTGTCTATCAAAACCAGGGGGCATGCCTGGCACGGCTGGACAGAAAAAAATTGGCTCTGTTCATCTGATTTTAATACAGCACTCAAAACCTCAAAAAAGGATTTTTAAAGTGCCAGGATGCGATTTACAGTATATAGCAAAATGGCAATCTCATTATTAACACTATTACATGCATAGTTTAGATTGCACAGGGAAAACCTGATAGCAGGTTCCCTTTAAGTATGTGTTTTCTTGTCACTTTGTGCTATTAATAAAAATGTAAAAAAACACTTATTTATTTGTTTTATATTTTCCTCTGATTTCACATAAATAAACATTGCTATAAAATAAGAATCGGCAACAATTTATTCATGCCGCTATAATATAAAGTCATGTAATTGTATTATGTTGTGCGTTTTCTACAGCTGCAACCTTTTTCTACTTCTTAAAGGGAACCTGTTATGTCCTATGAGCACCCTAAACTAAGTTTCAAGGCTCATAGGACAGGTTCAGCGGAGTCCTAGGGTGTGCTTTTTATATGTACTTACCAGGCTCACAATTCATTTGCTGTCAGCCCAGGAAGCCACCAACTCAATGCATTGAGCAGACTCAACTCTGCATTTAGTTTGCATATTTGCACACAGAAGTGCACACTCTACTGTATGGGTTAGAGCAGGGGCGTAACTATAGAGGATGCAGGGGATGCGGTTGCACCCGGGCCCAGGAGCCTTAGGGGGCCCATAAGGCCTCTTTTCTCCATATAGGGAGCCCAGTACTATGAATGAAGCATTATGTTTGGGGGCCCTATTACAGGTTTTGCATTGGGGCCCAGAAGCTTCAAGCTACGCCTCTGGGTTAGAGCATGCACTAAAAGCAGAGATGACACCGTTCAATGGATTGAGTCGAGTCTTTCACAGGCTGCCAGTGCGGGAATGAGGGACCAGGTAGTTATAAAAAGTTAACGGAATTTGTGACACCTGACATATGAGCCCATAAAGCTAGTTATAGTGTTCATAGGCGATGACAAGTTCCCCTTAATATTAGATTTATCACAGGAGTGTTTTTATTGGAGCTTGTGGCATGAATATAATGTTTTTTGTGCACATAGTAACATACCATTATGTGCCGCTATTCTACTGTGCTGTGCATTAACTCTCTATTGCCAGATCATGCAGTTAGTTTAAGAGGAAACGTTAAAAAAGTTGTCTGTATAACATATCTTCATGCCAATAAAAGCAAAACTTTACAAGCTATTGCAATTTTGTTTTACTCTACTGTAGCAAGCCCATAGTTTGACTATCCCTGGGACAATTTATGAAGCCATCCACCTTGTCTCCCTTCTCTGCCTATGATTACTGGAGCATAATAACTATGTTCACTGACTCCTTGTGCTGTAAAGGTAAATCATGAAATGCCAAGGAACTAAGATGGTATGTAATTAAGCCATTGCTTGAAAACTCTTTCTGGCAAAGGTGGAACTGTTATAATGTAAAGGGCACAGAGCACAGTTGTGGGTACTTAAATCTTAGAAAGATCTTACCTACAGATAATACGCTCATGCTGCTGTGCTTTAAAATGTTCTGCTACTAAGATTTATATTCAAACATAAAGATTTTCTAGAAAATCTTATGTTGTATATTGTAAAATGGCATTTATATACCCACCATCACCTTCTATCATAGAAAAGAGTCCTCAAAAATTTGAGATCCAACAAATGATAGACTCCAGAGGTGTAAGGGATTCCTTTCAATTGAAAAGCTTCATTCTAAATACCCTGAGAATCTTAGTCCTAAGGGGCCAGTAGCCCCTTGTAAAGGTGGTAGGGGGAGGGTATTGTAACAAACTTGCCTTACTTGGCCAATGAGAGCGCTAGACACTTTATGTAAAACACCTGCACACAAGCTTCAGTGACTATTATTAGTATGTTTTCCTAACCTGGTTGTGCATTAAACTTGTAATACTATTTGCTTTGCTGTTACCTGTTTATGCCCTAAGCTACTTTATGTATAGCCCCTCCGTACTGCTTGCTAGTCTCTGCTACATCTTCAGGGACAAACCCTGAACTGTTTGACTACTCTCTTTTTTTTTTTTTTTTAACAAGTATTTTTTATTAAACATTTTCATAGAGTACACATCGTTATATTCTCACATGTGTTACATATATGTAAATTATACATCAATATTCTCATCTCATTATAATATGCTTATTTGACTTATAAACATTCTTATATATTTGCTCTGACTAACACTTTTATGAATTCGTATACTAGAATGAGTTTAATATTACTTTACTACGTTGTACTTTATAAAGCATATCTCAGCAATCAGATGTACTACTAAATGCATAATACAGAATGAACTGTAGGTTTCAAAATGAGAAATTCTAGTATATAATTGTTGTTTAACTTGACGAAATGTTATAATTTTAATTTTTAAAGAACCAAAAACAGTTTACAACTTTCGTTCCTGCCAGTACTTCCAAACATCGTTAAATTTATGCAAACAATTATTATTTTTTGCATGCATTCTTTCATAGTAACAATGATCTGTCATCATATCCATCAATTCTTTTATTGTTGGAGAGAGTTCCGATCTCCAATTTCTTGCGATGATATTTTTAGCCGCCAGGAGAAAGTGGCACATCCACTTCCTCTTCTTTTGGGGAATGGATTCACAATCTAGAAGTAGTAGAGCTAGTTGTGGAGAGTATGTCGGTCTCTCCCCCACAATCAATTGTATTGTGCTAAAAACTTCTTTCCAATATATTTGCACCTTAGGGCATGTCCAAAATAGGTGAAGGAGAGATCCTTCGCCCCCGCATCTCCTCCAACATTCATTTTTAACGCTATCGAAGCATTTTGCTAGCTTCAATGGTGTGTAGTACCATCTTGAAACCACCTTTTGGTGGGTTTGAATTAAATTGGCTGAGAGGGTAGCTTTATTTGCCCATGTAAAAGAGCTTAACCACTGTGATGAAGCAAAAGTTCTCCCCAAGTCCCGCTCCCAGTTTACTAGATGCATTTTTTTTACATTGTTCATATTTCCCACTATATTATCATATATTGTTCTGGTTAGCGAGACCTGGAGAGAGCCGCATCCCCGTAGCAAAGTTTCCAGTGGAGTGGGGAAAGAGCATTTCTCCAAATGGGAGTTATTTAAGAAAGAGGCTATTCTTATATATGAATATAATTCTGAATTTGGTAGATTATATTTTTCTTGAATTGACCTAAACGTGAGGAGTTTATTTTTCCCCAGTATATCTGTCACATATTCAATCCCCTTCTTCTTCCATTCTCTTATATTAACATCTTGGATGAAATATGTAAGAATATCTATAGGAATATGTTGAGATGCGATGCGGGGTGCTTTCTTAAATTTGTATGCTAGATCTTTCCAACACTGTATAGTTAGCTTCATCATAGGAGAGAGGCTTTGTATTACTAGTAGTGAGCCAGTTTTAGGATACAGGGTTCCTATAATAGAGGCTTTAATAAGTGAGCCTAAAGACCTATTCTGGTTTTTAAATTTCTCTATATGACTCCAGGGGGGATTCTTAGAGTTTCTCAGCCACGCGTTGGATTGATTTATAATCGTTGCCTGATAGTATGCCATTAAATTTGGGACTCCCAGTCCTCCCTGTCCTCTTCGTAAATACAATATTGATGCTGCTATCCTGGGTCTCTTTCCGTTCCAGATAAACATCAGTAATTGTTTTTGAAAACCTGCAATTGTGCTTTTAGGGATGGGAAAGGATAGTGTGCGGAAGATATAGAGGATCCTCGGCAGGATCAACATTTTATACAGGACTATTCTGCCAATCCACGAAAACTCTTTCTTTTGCAGGTCTTCAAGGTCCTTCTTGAGTGTATTTAGTAACGGGTCCAGGTTGGAAGATATAATCTTTTCCTCAGATTGGCATAATTTGATACCTAAGTATGGTATCTCCGAATGCCACTGAAAGGGGAATTCTCGCTTTATGTCCAGTTTCAGACTCTTGTCTACATTAAATCCAAGGATTTGTGATTTATCTGAATTTAGCTTGTAGTAAGATGTTTTGCTAAACTGAGATATACACTGTTGGACATTTCTTAGGGAGTTTAAGGGATCTGTTAAAGATAGAAGGATATCGTCTGCAAAAAGTCCAATTTTATGCTGTCTTAGATTGGTTGCTATTCCTCTTATTTTTGCGGCCGATCTGATTGATTCTGCTAATGGCTCAATAAACATTACAAATAATAAAGGGGACAAGGGGCAACCCTGTCTGGTTCCATTTGTTATATAAAATGGGGAGGATAATGCGCCTTCCACTAACACCCTTGCAGAAGGCTTCGTATAAAGGGCCCGCACCGCACTCAGATAGTTGTCGCCCACTCCAAATTTTCTAAGGACCGCAAACGCAAATCCCCAGTGGACTCTGTCGAACGCCTTCTCCGCGTCCAGGGAAAGGAAGAGAGAAGGCGTCCGACCCAACCCCGCTGTTTCTATCAAGTTCTGAGTTCTGCGTGCACCATCCGAAGCATTTCTACCCTTTGTAAACCCCACTTGGTCACTGTGTATTATTTCCGGTAAAACTTCCAGCAATCTCAAAGCTAGTATCTTTGAGTAGAGTTTTGTATCTGAATTTAAAAGTGAGATGGGCCTAAAGTTTGCTGGGGAAGTGGGATCTTTCCCCGGTTTAGGGAGTGTTATTATCGTGGCCTGGAGCATTTCATCCGGCATCGTACCTTGTATCATAGACTCATTAAATATGGTAGCTAAACGTGGGGAAAGAATAGGTGCGAAGATTTTATAATATTCGTTGGACAGACCGTCCGGGCCAGGAGCCTTATGGTTTTTGGATATACTTATTGCTTTATGTATTTCGTTCATAGATATTGGTTTGTTTAGAGCTTCTTTTTGGCTGCCTATCGAAGGGAGAGAAATGTCCCTCAAGAAGTTATCTATAATTTCAGATGTGGGTTGAGGTGTTTCTGCACAATTTCCCAAGTTATACAACTTAGCGTAAAATTCCCCAAACTGCTCCGCAATATGTTGCGGGTGAGAGATCTGTACTGTGGGGTTTTTACCACACTTTATATAGGGGATTTTTGTTTTACTTTGCCTTGGTTTGGCCATTTTGGCCATCAATTTAGAAGGTTTGTCGATACTAGAGTAGTAATTGGCCTTCCAGTAGGTTCTATTTTTATTGTAGTTATCTAGTAACTCCTTCCTTAATTCCCCTCTCAGGAGCATCAAGATCGACGGGGACCTGCCTTGTGGGTTTTCTTGTTCTATTTTTTCTTGGTTTTGGATTTTTTCTAACAGGGCATTTATTCTTGCCTGTTTGTTTTTCCTATCTTGTACTTTTAGCTTAATCATAACCCCCCTTATTACAGCCTTGTGGGCGTTCCACACGGTAAAGTTACTTATATCTTGGTTTTCATTTAAAGTGAAGTATTCTAATAGTGCACCCTTAATTTGTTCTTGAGTTTTAGGGGTCTTGAATAGGTTTATGTCATTTCGCCATATTCTAGTTGGGTTGAAAGGGGCATCTATTCTAATAGTGACATATATGGGCGAATGGTCGGACCAAGTGGTCGTACCAATTACAGATTCTGATATAGAGGTAAGAGTTCCCCTGTCCACTACAACCAAGTCAATGCGGGAAAATGTCCTATGTCTTGGGGAAAAGAATGTATACTCCCTTGAAGTCGAATTGAGGCACCTAAAGGTGTCATACAGACCTTCCTTGAGTAGCCAGGGTTGTAAGACTGCTGCGGTTCTACTCTGTGCCGTGGAGTCTAATTCTTTGTTGGGTATGATATTAAAGTCGCCACAGATAATTAATTTACCTTTTTGGATTTTTCTAATTTTTTTTATTGTTTTATTCAGAAAGGATATTTGGGAGCTATTAGGAGCATAAATGTTGGCTATAGTGACTGGTATTTTATTGAGATTACCCTGCAAAACAATATATCTCCCTTTCAGATCAATTATCTGTTTATCCACAGAGAATTGAATATCATCTTTGAACGCTATTGCTACCCCTGCATGCTTTTTATTTTGGGCGTTGGCTGAGAAAATCTGGGGGTAGTTTTTGCTTACGAATTTAGTAGCGGCTAGGTCTGTAAAGTGCGTCTCCTGTAAGCACAATATATCTACTTTGTTTATCTTTGCATCTCTCCAGATCATGGCTCTCTTAAAGGGAGTGTTCAGACCCCTTACGTTTTGTGAATAAATTTTAATGGACATGGTAAGTTTTAAAATAAAGCATTCTGTTAAAGTATAGTCTGGCAGTGTACGATGTGAACAAAACAAAACAATTTTTACATGTTATAACAACTATAGGTCTTTCTTTAAGAAGTTTCTTAACTAGGTAGACTTTATGTGGTAGCAGTATGACCCATGACACAAAACAGTCCAACTCGTGTGAAGTCTCAGGGTTAACCTGATGTATTCTGGGGGGGGAAAAGTTCGCCTTGCAGGGTAAGACCCTCTTTACTCACTATTCTGTAGACCCAGCCGGTCCCAAGATCTTTCTCATTCCGGGTCGGGATGCACCTCTCTTGGTGGAGTAGAAGGAAGCGTACGCCTGCCGACACCGTCCTTCGGTTTTGTCTGTTCTGTTGCTTGTAGCGGGATGTTCCACTTTTTCAGAATTTTCTCTCCTGTTTCAGGTGATGAAATAACGTGCATGACATTGTTCTTGTGTATTATAATTTTCGTTGGGAACCCCCACTTATATGGAATTTTAGCAGATCGTAGAGTGGCGGTAATTTGGGATAAGGTTTTCCTGGCTTTTATTGTGGCTTGTGACAAGTCTGCGTACAGACTAACACTCGTAAATGGTGGCGGCAGGGAACGTTCGCGTCTCACCGCCGCCATCAATTCTTCTTTTATATGATAAAAGTGTAATCTTGCGATTACGTCGCGAGGTATGGCATCTGGCAAGAAACTTGGTTTGACAAGTCTGTGGATCCTGTCTATTGTACAGTTCTGTTCGTTGGAGTTAGGGAGAACAGTTTTAATCAATTTGGTGAGATATTGTTTTAACTCTGGTTGGGATATGCTTTCTGGAACACCTCTAAGCTTGATGTTGTTCCTCCTGCTCCTGTCTTCTAAGTCTGTTAATTTGTTTTTTAAAGCTTCCACTTCCTCCTCCAATGTATAATGAGCGTCTATCAATTTATTGTGGGACGCTGTAATTTCTCCCATTTTTGTCTCCACATGTTCAGTGCGGGTCTCTAGCTCGTGTATGGAGCTATTTACTGTGTTTGACAAGGCTTGTATATCCTTTTGCAGAGAACTATGAAGAGCCATTATCATATTTTTTATGAAAGCTTCTGATGCTGGGAGATTAGAGGAGGGGACGTTTTGTATTAAATCTTCTCCTAGGAGAAGTCTTTGGCTGCAGGATCCAGGAGAAGCTGAAGCTGAGAGACGAGGTCTCTGCTTCTCTGGGCTTATGGATGGAGAGGAGGAAAGGGACAGGGATGGGGTTTGTGATTCAGCCGGCGCCATCTTGTGTACATCATCCGGTGCATTTTGGAGCCCTTCAGCTCCTTCACTCACCCCTCCTCGGTAAGTACTTTTCGCTGCTCCTCCGCTCCGTTTGCTTGGACTGACAGCTTCTTTCGGAGATGGCGTTCGGGAGCGCGGTTCTCCTCCGCTAGCTCCGGCACTCGAGCGCGGGACGGCGCCATCTTGTTCCTCAGATTGAGCCTTTGCCGGGCCGCGGGATAGAAAAAAGTCCGATACCTTATGTACCGGCGTTTTTGCTCCTCTCCTTTTCGGCATCTCGTTCCCCGAGCTGTAAGACACTTCTTTCTCCGGTTTGGCTGCGCTGGGTTAGCTTTTAAGTTGCTTTTTAGAGGGTCTGTTAGACGGAGCCCGGCTCTACACGTCTACCATGGGATGCAACAGGCCACGCCCCCCAATGTCAGACCTTTGACTACTCTCTTTGATAGCTCCCTGTACCACATACTTTGACCCTGCTGCAGTATATCTACACGGATGAACCCTGGATTGCCTGACCATTCTACTTCCTACTGCTGCCAAACTACAAATTCAGGCTTGTTACATCAACACCTTGCATGTGTACTTCAACTTGTATTACTTCTTCTCATAACCTATAATAACTGTACTTCTCACTTTCCCTACATGATCTGGTTAAATACCTGCTTATGCATACTCACAGAATCAAAGTACCTTAAAGGGATGTTGTAACTGGGTTCATAAAGTTTGACTCAGAGCTGAGCTCCGATAAACGGAGGTGGGCCGTTCTGGCTTTTCCATGCCATGCAGACTGACCGCTCTCTCTTCTTTTGTCTATAGGGGAGAGAGCTGTCAGAGTACATACTACAGGCTGGGAGAAACTGGCGTGGCAGACCTCTGTGACTTGGAGCTCAGCTCTGAGTCAAACTTCATGAACTTGGTGATACAATACCTTTTAAGCAAAAAACATAATTCCCAAAAAGAGGAGGCTAGTGGGGAAATTGTGCAGCCTGGTAGTTTTTCGTTGAATGTCATATTACCAGATTTTATCATCTAGAGATTAAGGACACGTATACATTCAAACTGAAATTTATCAGTGTGGTCTTCTAATGCACTCACACATAAGGCCTAAACATACACAAGGGGTGTATGCCCAGAGTAGGGGCACTGGAAAGGGGGACTGGAGCAAAAGCACTAGAGCAGAGGGAGCTTATTCTGAAAAAATATCTCCAGCAAAAACTTTTACAGCATTACATAACTAGCCCAGAGCTTGACAGAGTGGTATATGAGACATGATTCAAAGAACACCAAAAAGTAGAGATGAATGAACCGAAACTGTAGAACCCAAATTCGAGTTGAACATTGCTAAAAATTCAGTTTGGCAATAACTTGAACCTCAGATGGTTCATTTCTGCCTTATGGGTTTTATGAACTTCTGGTTCAGGTTGAATACCCACTACAATTTTTTTTCACTGCAAAATTCACAGCGTTTTTTTTTTCTGCAGGGATCTATGAGACCTGTAATATTAAAATCGCAATTTCGCGGTAAATTGAGATTTTGCGCGATTGGGATTTTAATATTACAAGTCCCATAGACCCCTGCAGAAAAAAACGCTGCAAATTTCGCAGGGAAAAAAACGGTAGTGGGTAGTCACCCTCAGTTCAAACTATTTTCTGAAAAGTTCGCTCATCTGTACTAAAGAACCCTTTGTGCCATGCACCACCACCCATGACTTTAACTGGGCAGAAACTAATGTATCAGTATAACTGTATTGCTTTATGTAGATGATATGCATTGGGTTGAACAAAGGTGAAAGTTTTCATATTTAACAATGAACTTTGTGTACATAAGTTATTGTTTCCCAACAATTTTCCTTTTTTTTTTTTGAAGTACATTATGTACAAGCATTATTTTGGAAACACTCAGCTTCTTTTTGAGGTTTAGAGTGCCAATTTTAGTGCATATAGTAAAGTTTTGTATTCCTCAAACAGCACGCTAGAAGGCAAGAGGTGATCATAGCTGGCACAATGCTGTTTTCCTACAATGATAATTGACTAGTAGAACTGAAAATTGAATTTAGAAGTCATGTTGGTAAAGAGCCTGCTGGTTTGTTCTCTTCACTTTATCTAGTGGGACATCAATGTTAGACAGAGACCCTTAAAAACTTGTTATTTGTAGTGCACTTAGAGTGTCTGACACCTGCTGTTATGATTTTGATTGAATGTCATATGTGATTATATTTGACATTCGCTCTTACAGGTTTTCAGTCTATAACCTAAAAATAGACAGAACAAGTAAGACATGTTTGTAAATAGATTATTAAAAGCAACTTTGCAATAAACAAAGAAGTAAAACGTAATTTTTATAGTTCAATATTAAAAAACATGAATTATCTCCAAATCCAATACAAAAAAGACTAAGGGGAGGGGGAAAAGAAAGGGGCTAAACTCTCAATGTCTCATAGTATTCAACCAATCTCTCTAATTAATTCTTATTTTTTCCTATTCCGAGACAGGGTGAACACCCTGAGAAGGGCAGTCCTGTGGTATAACCTTACCCTAATCTGCCCTGTAAATGTCTTAGATACTTGTGTATGGTAATGGTAATCACAAGTAATGGAAAGAAAAAAGACTAGAGAAAAGAGAACCCCAATATATTTTACATATAGTCCTCTATCCAAACCAGACAGGGATGATTCATCCAAGATATAATAATCAATAAATCTTAGGGTCTTGATCATCCAATTCAGTCTATGTACATTCAACAAGGTGTCAAATCAATAGGAATATAGCGAATAATCCAGAGAAATAAAAACAACACATACAATATCAATCAGATATATTTTTTATACGCATTAGTATGTAGAGCATTTTACAGAATAGCTGGATCAAATCATCATAGCAGCCTAAAAAAAAACTAAAAAGGCTCATGTTGCTAAAGCTGATATGATATGAAGTAAAATATGTTACTTCCTCACCACAGGCACACTATATGGACTCCTAGGCATACATGAAGTAAGAAACAGGAAGGGTGACTTTCTGTGTAATGAAAAAAGTTTGGTACCGTGTTAGCCAGTAGAGAAAAAGGGGAATGTTCACTGCAAGAGAAACCAAGTAATCTTGTAGATATTATATATATATATATATATATATATATATATATATATATATATATATATATATATGCATACTTATGACAAGGCACAGGCATGGATGTGATTAAAAAAGAATGCCACAACCGGATGGTTGTGACAGCTGTGGCAGAAGTCCGCGGTATTCTCCCTATCTTTTCAATGGGGCTAGCGCTGCTGCCGCTGGCCCCATTGAAAGGACTGGCGATATACCGGCGTCATCCTGGCTTTTTTCTCGCGCTGCGAGGCAAGTGTTTTCACTTGCTCTGGCAGCGCAATAGAGAAAAAACGCCAGTGGGTGTCAGCCCTAATTGTGTAGTGATGAGACCTTATCCTGGCTTTCAGTTTGTGTCCTGTTCCTCTAACATAAAGGGCCCCAACAAAACATTTCCTGCACATATCCCCAGACCCTCCCCTTCTGTGTTACAAGCAAACCCCAAATTTGAGGAACTTTATAATCAGTAGCGCATTGCCCTGTGACACACAAAAAGAACCCTGCAATGCATGGAGTTGCAAGACCTGCTCACATGTACGGACCACGACAGGATACAAATCCCAAACACACAGCAGGACTATAAGATCCCTAGGACACTCACATGTTCTACATCCGACGTTGTGTACCTGATCCTGTGTAGTAAATGCCCTGTTGGGTCTCTTTATTTTGGAGGAATAGGACAAAAACTGAAAGCCAGGATGAGATCTCATTGCCACACAATTAAAAAGAGAAAGACAGAATTACCTGAAAGACAGAATTACCTGTGGCCAAGCACTTTTCTAGTCATGGACACAACATAGAACACATGAAAGCCATTATACTTAAAGGTATTTTCAAATCACAAAGCCATAAAACAATTTGGGAGTACAAATTAAGAACAACTTTTGACACTTTTAACAGAGGGTTAAATTCTTCAGGAGGATTCATGCATGACTGGGACGTATGAGATATCTATGGCAGAGATAATACATAGGCCTGGTGACCCCATAACACTAATTCAGGGACCCTAAAACCTTCACATCCTTATCAATGGACTATTTAAGTATGTATTTCTCTACTTATCCTGTTGTGGCATTCTTTTAAGGCCTTAGTCAGACGGGCGTTTTTTCGCGCGATTTGCGGATCGCATGACGGATGCGCATCCGCAAATCGCGTGACCGGTGCCCGAAAATCTGCTCCAAGCCGCGTTTCATTAGAAACGGGCCGGAGCTGTCCAGCGCATTGCATTCAATGGAGCCGGCAATACAGCCGGCTCCATTGAAAGCACTGCGCTGCGGGCGAGTGTGGGATGAATTGTCGGGAAGGGCTTAAATATATAAGCCCTTCCCTGCAATTCATCCAGAAAAGTGTTAAAATAAGAAAAATATATATACTCACCTGCTCCCGGCAGCTGGAGTACAGCGCGGCCGTCCTGCAGTTGGTGTGAAGGGGGTGTGACTCAGACTTGCCCCTGATTGGCTCAGCCTGAGCCAATCAGAGACAGGTCTCACTCACACCCATTCATGAATTCATAAATAGGTGTGAGTGAGACCTGCCTCTAATTGGCTCAGCGCTGAGCCAATCAGGGGGCAGGTCTGAGTCACACCCCCTTCACACCCACTGCAGGACGGCCGCGCTGTACTCCGGCTGCCGGGAGCAGGTGAGTATATATATTTATTTTTATTTTAACACTTTTCTGGATGAATTGCAGGGAAGGGCTTATATATTTCAGCCCTTCCCGACAATTCATCCAGCGCTGTCCGGCAGCTCATTGCTTTCAATGGAGCCGGCTGTATTGCCGGCTCCATTGAATTCAATGGGCAAACATCGTTCTTTTCTGCCACAGCTGTTACAGCTGTGGCAGAGAAGAATGATTTGTCTTCTATATGTTCTCAATGGGGTCGGCGCTGCTGCCGCCGGCCCCATTGAGCGCATATAGAGAAGAGAACAGGAATCGCAGATAGGTGCGATCTGCGATTTCTGTTCTATAATTTATCGGACGAGTGCATAAAAAGCGCTCATGTGTCCGATACCATTGCAAAGCAATGGTTTTAAAAAATCACCGGACGCATGCGCATGCGCAAATCGCGCGAGAAAACACCCGTCTGACTAAGGCCTAAGTGTGAATTAATCACATCCATGTCTATGCCTTGTCATACGTATATATATATATATATATATATATATATATATGCTTGCCTCTTTGGATCTTCTTCATTATGCCTAAGGAAGAACCCTTAGTAGGTTCAAAAGCTCACTATATCATCATGTATTTTTGTTAACCATTAAAAGGTATCAGAGCTACAAAATTACTTGGTTTCTCTTGCTGGCAACATTCACATTTCTTTCTGTGTATGCATTTGTGATTCCTGAGCATGCACAGTACTGGCATCTTAACCAATGGATAGCTGTGATGTGATAGGACATCTCTAGGATTAGATAAGTGTGCACTTGTTTTTATAGCATGCCACTTGGCTTGGGATGACCATGGCAGCAATTATGAATTGTATCCTGACACCCAGAGACATATTATCTTTTTTGACTACGGTATCCATATGTTATTTGATTGTTGGCTCCCTGAGGAGCCTGGAAGGAAGCCAGAAATATATTGAGCTTGTTATGGAGTTTGTCTTTGTTGATTCATTCAAAGCTTCTTATCTGGGAAGCTTGATTTTTGTGGAATGTTTCATTCAGAGGTTGCCTTTTTGTGGAAGCTTCAGACATTTTTATACTGGAGGACACATGCAGACTCTGGAACTCGCTTTAGAAGCGCTAGTTTTAGTAATAATATTCCTGTGATGCTTTTCATGTGTCTGCTGTGATGAAGTAATCTTTAGACATCTTATGAAGTACTGTAATTATTCATTATATCAAGTGCGCTTCATGCTATAGGTGTGTCATACATTAATGTATATGATTGATTTCTCATACATTGTGCCTGTGGTGAGGACATATCTTATCAGCTTTAGGATCTCAAATTCTTGAGGAAACCTTTTTAGTTATTTTGAGGCTACCGTGAAGAATTAATCTATTTATTCTGTAAAATATATTAATAATATATCTGATTGATTTTGTATGTTATTTTAAAAAAAATCTGGATTCTTCATTATGTACCTTTTTTTTACCAGTAACAGTTTATGGTATTTCAGCTCAGCCATATTAACATGCATGGGGTGACCTGTAAAACTAGACACAGTCCATGAAATTAGAGTAGTGCCATTTTCTGAAAAAGCTGATGCCTTTTTTATGATCTCTGCCAACCAATTCAAACTAAAAAAGTGAAGAAAAAATATCTTCATAGGATGTTTTGTTCTTTTCTTTTATATTGAAACACTAAGGCAAATACAAAATCATGCTAGCCCAACAATAACTTCACAAATTGGTATTACAAGCAATGCATGGGAAGTGAACATTCATAAAGTATTGATGGCTTGGCTGCAGTTCTTGTAATGGCTGTGTGTGTCATTATCTTTCTCTGCATCCTCCACTGATTTGTAGACATTATTTCCCTATAGCAACTATCCAAGGTTCATTCTCCATTTGCACAGCTGTTAAATTAAAGGCAAACCTTTTTAGGGTTATCCGTGTCCTAAAATAAAACAATTATATTGACTGAAAAATCTATGGTAAAATGTCTTGTATCTCATGTAAGCCACCTAATTAATTTTACACACACAGGATTTAGCCCTAGCAAGTGGCCTTGAAGTAAAATCAATCGCATCATGTTTAAATAACACTGCAAAAAATCTGTACAGTCTATTATGAGCTCTTTGAAAACAAGTGACTTTAGAAGGGAAGAATTTAATTTCACTTTTCATTAATAACAATTTTTTGACAATCTTTTAAGTAACTTGCCAAATAACATTACCATTGGCAATTTGGAAATGCCACTGACTAAAATCAGCAAACCTCCAGCCATGTAGATTCATTATACTCTGTCCACATACGGTACTCTTGTGTGTAACAGCATTGTAGGAATTGTTTTAGCATCCAGGGAATTGTAGCAAGGATCTTCTGAACACTGAGAATCAGAATCAATTAACAAAATGGGTTTACAGTCATTAAAAGAAAAATGGCCTTTTTCTGTGCTAATGCGAAAATGATTCTATGCCTTCGAAGGAAAAAGTTAGGAATTAAAAAAAGAGATTGAAATGATTGATTTTGACCTAAAGCTTTAGTTTTTCATAATGAAATTTACGTTAGAAGTAAAGGCAATATATGGACAAAATAGAAGAAAAGAATCTCCTGCAGAAAATACTATTTTCCTGTACATTAACTTTTTTTTGTTACAAAACTTATCAAAAACAGGCAAGTCTTGGAGTTTGGTTCTACATGCATTCTGTTTTAAAAGAAGATGCAGAGTATGTAGAGGTTCAAGTGAGTGATGTAACTGTGGCAAGTAATGATTAATCATGTAGAGTTGAGGTTCCTCAATTTTTTTAAGCTTTAGCCTACATACACACTTGTATTAAAAAAAACTGTTACATCTGTAAATAATAGATGTTTTTTCATGTGTGTGCAGCTCTGTGTGGCTTTTGATTTCAGTCCATATTTGGTCTGTGTCAGGTTTTTTCCTCTGTATGCCATGCATTTTTCACGTTTGCAAAAAAACCTGAAACAAGCCCATTTCTTTTTGCATCTGAAAAAAAACCCCGCCCACAGCCTGCCCACAGATGGCATTCATGTGCTATCAATTTTTTTTTCTCTCCCCATTGACTTGAATGGGTGAGTCTCGACCATAAAACTGATCAGAATAGTGCATGTGATGAGTTTTATAACACAGTTGATGTCTGCAGGAAAAAAACTTGATAGTGTGTGTTGCACAATAAAATAAAATAGGCCCATATGCTGTCTGTGTGTGGTCCATTTTTTTCAACGCACTACATGTGGATGAAAAATAAACTAGTGTGTCAGAAGAACTAGTATAAAAAACTCTATAAAAGATACTAGACAGGGGATAATTATAAAGAGAAGCTGTCACCTACTTTTAGCCCTACAAGCTAAGCTTACAGGCCTAAAGTAGGTAACCGTCTGAGTTCAGGGATGTAAGTGTTAGTGAAAGTTTAAGGATTTGCTTTCAAAGATATGCTTTTGGGTATCCATATTAGTTAGAAGATTATATAGCCAAGTTTGGAAATAACTTGTTATACCACGACACAACCAAATGTGATTAAAAGTTATCCTTGACTATTCACTGAGGCAGTCATGTAGACTATTACTTAAACTGAAAGCCCTTCACAGTAGGGACAACTTAAAAGTACAACAATTTTTATTTAGCATATATTAAAACTTTGGGCTGACAAAAACAAACTCATGTATAATATTTCAGTGGGCTTCATCTTGGACAATATGTCGACTGTACAGTAGAGATGTTGAATGAAAGTCTCTTTGGGTTTTGCCACTGCACCAAATATATATCTGTTATATATGTTGACTGTACGGTACAAGTGTTGAATGAAAGTTTCTTTAGGTTTTGCCACACCACCAAATATATATTTGTTGTATATATTTGGTGGTGTGGTGGCAAAACCCAAAGAGTCTATCATTCAACACCTCTACCGAACAGTCAACATATTGTCCAGGGTGAACCCCATCGGAATGTTATATGTGAGTTTGTTTTTGTCAGCCCAAAGTTTTAATATTTGCTAAATGAAAAATGTTGCACTTTTAAGTTGTCCAGACTGTGAAGGGTGATCAAAAGTTATCTGTGTATTAATTGACAGGCAGAAGTTTTTATGGAGACGCATGCCTTAATTACAATAATTATAATTTATTATAATTCATTTATTACCATTGGTTCATAAGAATAAACCAGAATAGGAAATATGCATGCTTGAGATTTAACATCTAAATCACCAAACAAACTTTACGTAAGGCACCATATATGATTGGCTTCTAAGAACAAGGGTACATGAATGTATAACAATAAGATGTATAAATACTTAGGAACATGTGAACAGTGAGGAACAAGTCATCTTGACATGTCGGTCAGTCAGGAGGCTTCATTGTTATCTCCTGGTAGCTCTGGCTTCACTGTTCACTCAAGGCTTTTTGAGCAACTATTTAATATCTATGTAAAGTGATTCCTAATTTAAAGGGAAAAATGACAATGTATGAAAGAGGCATACAAGATTGCTACCTGATACAAAATGGCTACGCATAGGATAGGAAATGGAGTCATATTCATTTCAGTAACATAAGTTTATGCTTACCTCACCTATTCTTCCCCCAGTGTCAGCGCTGAAAGCTGACAGTCAATGCATTGAATGGAACGCTAAGGAGTCCATTGTTCTAATTCCATAATGAACGGACTGCTTAACAGCACTGCTCAATGCATTCAGTGGCACTTTTCAGCTCTCACATTGGGGAAACAGTAAAGGAGATAAGTATAACATTTTCATTCCCACACCCAGTGAGTTGCCTACTTTTAGCCCATAAGCTTAGCTTATAGGGCTAAAAGTAGACAACAGAATCTCTTTAAATCTTGGTGCAATCGTTTTAACTAGAGATGAGCGAGCGTACTCGGAAAAGCACTACTCGCTCGAGTAATTTGCTTTATCCGAGTATCGCTGTGCTCGGGTCTGAAGATTCGGGTGCCGGCACGGAGCGGGGAGCTGCAGGGGAGAGCGGGGAGGAACGGAGGTAAGATCTTTCTCTCCCGCCCGCTCTCCCCTGCTCCCCGCTGCGACTCACCTGTCAGCCGCAGCGGCACCCGAATCTTCAGACCTGAGCACAGCGATACTCGGATAAAG
Organism: Eleutherodactylus coqui; assembly: GCF_035609145.1. Classification (NCBI taxonomy): domain Eukaryota; kingdom Metazoa; phylum Chordata; class Amphibia; order Anura; family Eleutherodactylidae; genus Eleutherodactylus; species Eleutherodactylus coqui. The sequence goes on along the minus strand of NC_089843.1, from coordinate 110,002,208 downwards.
CCAATTACTCGAGCGAGTAGTGCTTTTCCGAGTACGCTCGCTCATCTCTAGTTTTAACACTATGTCTTCTGTATTCTGCCATTTTTGCAACTATTGTTTGACCAGATTGGTGCCCTGAAAAGGGCAAACCTGTACTAAAACTTTGCGCTATATTGCCCTGCAGCACTTAAGACTAATAAACCAATCCTTGAAAAATATGTCTTCAAGGATGTCACTGAGCAATCGTTGCAATATTACTCTAAGCCTTTAATAATAAATATAAAAATTAAAGTAAAAAAACTCATGTTATAAATCATTCATCATGATTAAACACTCCCAGTAACAAGGTATCTGACAAGGTTCTTTGAATTTTGATGTCGGGATGTTTATATTCAATCTGTGTCCCTCAGTATGTAACAAGTAGTATAAGTAACATCAAAAGAAATGGCCCTTAATATTAGCCACTGGCCATGACTAAAGTGAATTTGTTGAAATGTTCCAATCCACCAAACAAACCAAGCCCAAAACAGGCTTTGTATATTCCACAGGATATATACAAACAGATCTCATCCAACAAGCAAGCTCCAACATGTTTCTCCTTTGCATGTTCCCCAGAGAACCAATTTAACGACATAACAACAAATGTGAACTCTGATAGTGATCATATGATGATAAATCTTCAGGTGTAAAGTCTAAAGTACTAAATACTAAGTACTAAGTGTCAACTATAGCTTTTAAATCTAAGGTGTTCTAAAAACAAATGAAAACATCACCTTTTAAGTTATAATTTATTAAATAATGATTAGAGATGAGCAAGCATACTCGCTAAGGACAATTGCTCGATTGATAAAGTAACCTAATTTAGATGGGACCCTATACTAAACGAACTTGAGTCTCTCTTGGGCCTACTGTATGCCTACAAAATGACAGATCATTATAGATATGTGACAGGGGACACAAACAGATTTGGCAAGGAAATGTTGAGGAACTCTAAAACTAAGATTATTGTTTTTGCTTTGCGCTAAATTAGATATGCATTTTTTTTTGGAAATCCCCTTTAATTAGCATAACCTAGAAACAAAGTATTACTAGACTGAACAGAGAATACCCTACTTACTACTCTTTAAAGAAATTTTATGACACTCACAATTAAATATCAAAAAAATAAAATAAACATAAAATGAAAGTGACAGATGTGAGCTTAAATCTACAGCGACAAACATGAATGTCATCTTTATGTCAAGATTTATTAATATAATTAAGATGATGATTTTTGAATGGCTGCATAAAACTTAATGTTTTATCTTTTAAATACTGAATTACTAACTTCAGATTCGAAAAAGTTTAATGTGGTCCTATTTTTAGCTACTTTTTCACATAATGTATTAATGTGAGAAAATGTAAGAGTTGTAAAACGGGCATTTAGATTAATTTTTAAAAAGGTAAACTGTAGAACGTATTTCTAGAAAAATAGAACATACGGGGGCCCTGTGGCCTTAAATGAAGTTTAAGTTATTCTTTAGTGTTAAGTTTGCAGATCTGGCACCATAGCTGGCTAACCAAGCTTATCAACGTTTCCCAGAAAAGTAGCTATCAGCATATTGAAAGACAAAAGTGGCCAGTTATCACTTCTTTAATTCCTCAATGAATAATGAAAGGGCTTACATTTGAGGAGAAAAGAAATTTATATAAGTGATAATAATGACCTACAAATCAGATATCATACTTTTCAGAAAGCCAAAAAAATGATTACAATTCTTGGATTAATTTACAGTATATCAAAGGAATACACAGTGGGTCGTTTTTCAGAGTTTTTGATTGGGGTCCTTTAAAGAAAAGACATAATAAACCTTTTTTTACAATTTTTCTGTGTTGTTGAAGTTAGTACAAAATCAAAGCAGTTGATGTGAAAAGATAAAATATATGGGAAGTAATCTGTACTTCAATGAAAACCTGGTTTATTTTCCTGTGCTAGCGCAGCATGAATGAGCGAACTGTTTAGAGTATTCCCACATAGTTTAATACTTTTAGATTAGTGTTTCTCAGCAAAAAAAATGTAACTACTATTAACTATTTACACAAGTGGCCAAAATTGCAAAAAAAGTTCAATGTGGAATGTAATGCAACAAACGTAATAAAAGTTTTGAAGCAGAACAGCAGTTATTGACTAAAAAAGTGAAACATAGAAAAACAAATATTTAAAACTTCTCAGCATGTCAATTACTACTTAGTTGGGAAACCTTATGCTTTAATTATGGCCTTACAACATATCAAGTTTTCTAGTTTTTCGGGTAGTATAAAATGAAACAAAGACTGAAGCATTGCTTCTATACCTTGTGTTTTATTCCTTGGTTACTTCTTACAGGTTTCTTTAACAGATCTAAAATTTTGGATATTTCCACTATTTTCAGGCCACTCTAGTAGTGTAATATAATTATTTTGCAGTCCGGAATTCTGTGGGAAAGGAGGAGAAACCACAGCACTGCTAAAGTCTCTCACCTCCCCTTGCTGGCTGATAGTGGCAATAAAAGCTCCCATAGAAACCTATGGGAGCTGCTGGCAAGGGGAGGATATGAAGCTGGTTCATATCAATGTGAGGATGTTGTGGTTGCTTTTTATGCATCTTTATTGCTTTACATTAAATTGGCACTCCAATTATATAATAACTTTATGGCATTATTACATAAACAAAACTTGTGCTAGGAGCCATCAAATATCAAAAATGCCTTTTTTTTCCAAAAAAAAATTTGGCCTCTAGTGTAATTATGAGTGATGTACAAAATATTTAGTCCAGAGATCTTTGAACCTATGCTAGCTAAGGATCTTGAACAGGCTATATATCCGCTGGGGAAAGCATTATCTATATCTAAGCTTTGACTGAACACTCTCTGCTGCTTTGTGATTTCTAAAGTGATAACTTTAATCCTACTGCTCTGAATATTTTTTTAGGTCTTCACTGACTATGTCCTTATCCGCTATCATCACCCTAAGCGTTCTGGTTCTTACACATCTTTTTGGTTCAGTTTTAGTTATTACTATATCACAAGTTACTTGCTGTGTCCTTCGTCTCTCTTTTGGTTAGATGAATATTGATATGGTTCCTGATGAGCTGTGCAATTAGACAAGGAAACGCGTTGAACCTACTACAAATAGATAATTCAGAACTCTTGATTTAGGAGCACATCATATGCTTATCTGTAACATCAGCCAAGAATAGGCTAGATACTATCTGAATTCTATTATTAACAACACTTTGGGAATATAATACCAATATCGTTTTGGCGCTCAGTGTTTGGGCCTATATTCTGTCACTCACCAAGTCCTCCCTCTGTCGTCCCCAGGTTGTGAATGACTATGAGGCCAATTCTCTCCTCAAACAAACCTTGTAGACATTGAGTGCATTATTTTAGCACTCTCTGAACCTCTGTATCTAATGGCAGTGCAGTCAAGTACCATTACCCATCTTGCTGCTCTTGCTACTACGACAGACATTACCGTATGTACTGTCTGTCTTTTTAGGGAACCCTCTTCTGCATTCTCTTGCATCTCTGAATTCTGATGCAATTCCAATACTTAAGGGGTTTGGGGTTCCCTACTGACCTTGTGTATGTATATTTGTGTGTCTCAGCCCTTATTCTTTTAATGAATTAGTATTAAAGTGTATACATTTTACATACGTCTATACTGTAAAGGGTAGTATTTTTAATTGGTGCATTTACAGTTGCAATTTTTTCTCTTGCAGCACTGCAACAAGAAGCAATGTGATAAAAAAAAATGTAGCATGTCCTATTTTTCAGCAATTCTGTTTAAGGGCGCCCACCCACTGGCATTTTTACCGCGAATCGCGGTAAATTGCGATTTTGCGCGATCGCGATTTTAACATTACAAGTCCCATAGACCCCTGCAGAAAAAAAATGCTGCGAATTTCGCAGGGAAAAAAAAAACGCCAGTGGGTGGGCGCCCTAAGAGTCGCCCATTCTTCCCGATAGAAGCAGAAAAAACAATTGCATCATGCTCACATGCGATGTGCTTTTGCTCCCATTTGGAAGAATATTTAATGTTCATGCATGCAAATTTCAAGTGCAGCAATGCAAGTTTAATGTAGTGCACTGTGCAGGTTTACAGTTTATTATAGGGCTATTCTGGTTAACTCCTTCCCGCTCCTGGACGTACCTGGTACGTCATGGCAGCCTGGTACTTCCCGCAACATGACGTACCTGGTACGTCCTGGAGATAGCACGGGATCACATAAGATCCCGCGCTATCCCGCAGCGGGAGCCGGCTGTCAGTCACAGCCGGCGTCCCGCTCCAACAGCGGGGGGACATCGGAGATGCGCCTCCCGCTGTTAACCCCTTCCCTGCCGCGATCTAAGTAGATCGCGGCAGGGAAAGAGTTCACAGAGGGATCGCGATCCCTGTGTGTCTCCGGCCGGAACTCGCGATGTTATCGCGAGAGCCCGGCCTGTCACCATGGCAACAGGACGCCAGACACTGGCGTCCTGTATTGCCTGTGCCTATAATCGCTGTACAAGCGATAAGGCATGGCAGAGCAGTAGCTCTGCCATGCCTTATGACAGCGATCATAGGCACAGTGATGTAAGTCCCTCAGAGGGACTCAAATAGTATAAAAAAAAGAAAAGGAAAGTGTAAAAAAAAGAAAAATGTAAAAAAAAAAATGTAAAAAACCCCTTTTTTATGCTTTTTCTAATATTAGCATAAAAAAAGGGAAAAAAAACTAAAACCCCACATATTGGATATTGACGCGTCCATAACGACGTGTACAAAAAGTTGAACACGCTTTTTATTTTGTACGACAAAAAGCGTAAAAAAAAACGCTAAAAAACAGAGGCAAAATGCTAATTTTTAGCATTTTGCCTCACAAAAAATGCAATAAAAGTGATCAAAAAAGCCGTACATTTCCCAAAATGGTACCAATAAAAACTACAGCTCGTCTCGCAAAAAAAAAGCCCTTAAAGAGCTCCATACATAGAAAAATAAAAAAGTTACAGGACTTTGAATGCAGCTATAGAGAAAAAAAAAAGATTTCCAAAAAAAGGGGGTTTTATTGTAAAAAAGTGTAAAAACCTAAAAAAAAATAACAATTTTGGTATTGTTGTAGCCGTACCGACCCGCAGAAAAAATTTAGTGTGTCATTTATGCTGCATGATTAACGCCGTAAAAAAAAAAAAAAAATCTATGGCAGAATTGATTCGTTTTCTCTCCCTGTTATCATTAAAAAAAAAAAAAAAATGTTACGATATTGTCTATGTACCCAAAAGTGGCACCGATAAAAACTACAGATCGCCACGCAAAAAACAAGCCCTTATACGGCCGCGTCCACGGAAAAATAAAAAAGTTATGGCTTTTGAAAAATGGAGATGGAAAAATACCAAAAAATCGCTTGGTCCTCAACGCCAAAATAGGCCGTGTCATTAAGGGGTTAAAGGTAATTTTTTTCAGGTTTTCACCCATCCACTGGATGGCTGAGAGCTGATGGATAGTACAGATTCGACCACTGTGTCCCCCATTGATCCCCAGAATGGGGGGCCCCTGGTACCCCCTATTTCAAAGTTAGAGATGCATTATCCTATTTCTGTAGCGCAGTTGGGGAATGGAGCCACTGGCCACACATGCAGCAGGGGCTCCATTCCTCTCAACAGAGCAGACACATAGCTGAGTGTTATGCCCCATATAAAAGAATGGAGCGTCACTCTTATTTGCAATTTAGGCAAGATGACAGCATTTAAGGTCGTGTATAGAAAATAGAATCAAAAATATCTACAATCAGAAAGTAAAAACATATTAGAAAATGGAAAATGTTAGGGTATCTGGTTTTAAGTAGTAAAATAAAATGGGTGATACATTCCCATTAAGGAAACCCAAGAAGTCATGACTTCAGAATATACTTAATTGTAGAGATGATTTAATTAGTTTCACCAAATCAATAGTAACTGTGGTATATGGTTTGGTCTCTCAGAATTCTTTGAGAACGGTTTGAGAAGCACTTTTAAAGCTTCATGTTAAAGTGTTTTCACATAGAACGATTATCTTTCAAAAAAATCACTGATTTGTTCAAATTTGAACGATAATTGTTCAGTGTAAACACGGACAACAATTGAACGATAACAATTGCAAGCATGAAAATCATTGTTGGCTTGTTCGCTAATCTTTCAGTTTAAACACAGATTATTCAGTCGTTCCCATTCACTGGTACAGCAAACGGACGAACAGAACAATCCTGTTTTTAAAACAAAACTATTTCTGTGTAAATTGACCACCCGAGCAAATGAGCAAACTGTAATATCTCTATCACTATGTGTAAAAGTATCCTTAGTCATAATTTCTTTTCTTCTAAAGTAGACACTCAGATAAGATACATTATTGAAAAATGGGATGCATTTTATTTTCTTACGATGCATTGTGTGGTCGTTGTCTGTTCTTCTAAATATACAACAATATTTGTAATATACAATAACATTTGTTTAAAATGATACCACCCAGTTGTTGTTGGACCAATGTAATGTAATTTTAATTTATAAATTATGTAAAATTGTCCTTCAGTGCTCAGGTAAATATCCAGTCTTGGTCATCTTCAGACATTACATTCTGGCCATGACTTTATGCTGGGTCAATTCTTACGATTTTTGAATATCTTGAGTTTGGAATTAAAAGAAACATGAGCTTTTAAAAAATGAGTTTGGAACTTTTATTTATGATTGGAAGAATAGTGGAATGTGTTGGTCATGTGGTGTATTGTAATTTACAATCTTCAAGTAATTTTATTCTGTATTATTAATGAGATGTTTGCTGGTATTTCTTATTTATATGTTCAAGGCCATATCATGGCATTGCTGGTATACTTCGTTAGTCAATGGCAAACAGCAGTTTAATTTCTTGATTTTAAGTGAGGTGTAATTATATTGCTTCATTTGCTGAGCAAATCATAGCAGAGATTCTCTAAATCAGCCTGATTGTGTAATGAACAGATAATTACAAACAGCAGTGTTCTTGCAGTAAATTTACTGTAACTGCTAATGCCAGGTTGGCTGTAGTCTTACAATGGCTCATTAGTACATTAACAAAAGTAACAGTGGAATACAGCCTAAAACATGCCTACCGAGTGATCAGATTCATTTGTCTCAATGATTGTATTTTCCAACTTGTAATTGCAAAAAAGGCCTATTTTATATACTTTTCGTTTATTTTAAATAAATCTCTTCCACTCTTAAGAAATAAAAACCAATGTAATAGAATCAAATTAAGTAAATTAACAGCTTTTCTATTAAATGAATGGGATATATATAAAAATAGTAATAATACCCTACTAGGAAAAGAAAAGTCATTAATATAACCAATAGCTAAATAAAAACCTTTCCCTAGCAAGACACGTAAATGTTTAAATACAGTTAAAAGGCATAACATAGAAAGTATCTCACCTCTTTTGTTGTCCGCCGATCTGTCTGTTTTTAAATGCAATGATATACTCACTTTCCACATACCATTCGGCCCAATGGTTTTCTTTGATAAACAATAGTAGATACACGGAAGCGTGGATTTTTGTAGTATATTCCTTGCTTTATTACAAATTCTCTTTCCACATACCATTCGGCCCAATGGTTAACAAAAAGGTGAACAAGGCTGTAAAGCTGAAACTCATACTTCTTTTGCGTGCCTGACCATGTAAAGCATGAATTTTTAATAAAGCAAGGAATATACTACAAAAATCCATGCTTCCCTGTATCTACTATTGTTTATAAAAGGCATAACAGAAGTCAATGGCAACAGAACATAATATGATATGCATCCCATTGAATGCTTTTTAAAAAGGGCCACTTTAGAGAAAATACATTTTTTCCATTCGTAACCCCCCCTCCTCTAGTTGGCTGTCTCACTCTGGATGTCTCCTTTGTATATTACAATCACTTCCATATAGTATACTCTCTTGTCTGGTGCCTATAAAACACCACCTTAATGTTTAAATTTCTTCCTCCTTACCCTTTCACTATTCTGTGCTATTAATCCCATAATGCATCAGCACAACATCATATGCTGCAGCCTGTACCATTTCTGCACACTGGGGGAATACTGACATTACCTTCTATATTTATCTAAATAAGTTACAGACCATAAATATACAGTCAGGAGAATGAACTGTGATCTCCTCTATTATAACTGTGTGACAGTTGCTGTGTGATCAGCAGCAGTAGCTGTACAAGACATGTCTGTGTCCTCCTCTAGGTAGTTTCTGTGATAGAGTCCATGTAGTTACTCAGCATCATACAGACTAGAAAATTGATTAGTTTTAGACAATAAACCCAAGTAGATCTGAACTGGTCAGAATTTAGATTCCATGACCACCTGAGGAGGACTCCAGGATGTTTCAGGAAGAAATAACTTAACATGGTAATACTACCTGTCTTATATATACTTGAGAGATAGTTGCACAATGAATAAAAAAAATCACCAGAGTGACTTGTTAAAATAGAACAGTACCTGAATCTACCCTGGCAAAATTTACAGTTTCTGAGAGCTACATTGTCACATGTTAAAGGGGTTTTCCACGTAAACAAAAACTATTGATGATCTATCCTCAGGTTAGGTCATCAATAGCAAATCATTGGGCGTCCACCGCTGAGAACCCTTACAGATCAGCTGATGTGAAGATGCTGCGGACTGTAGTAATACTTAAAGCAGCATCAGTTCAGTAGTGTCGTAGTTTGGTATTGCAAGCGGAAAAAAGTGGATTGCGCCAGCAGCACCAATGAGGCACCCAGTCTGGGTTGGGCCGGGAATACAACAGACAGAGTGAGGCCTTAGTCGGACGGGCGTTTTTTCGCGCGATTTGCGGATCACATGACGGATGCGCATCCGCAAATCGCGTGACCGGTGCCCGAAAATTGCCCGAAAATCTGCTCCTAGCCGCGTTTCATTAGAAACGGGCCGGAGCTGTCCAGCGCATTGCATTCAATGGAGCCGGCAATACAGCCCGCTCTATTGAAAGCAATGCGCTGCGGGCGAGTGTGGGATGAATTGTCGGGAAGGGCTTAATTATATAAGCCCTTCCCTGCAATTCATCCAGAAAAGTGTTAAAATAAAATATATATATATACTCACCTGCTCCCGGCAGCCGGAGTTCCGCGCGGCCGGCCTGCAGTGGGTGTGAAGGGGGTGTGAGTCAGACCTGCCCCCTGATTGGCTCAGCGCTGAGTATTGCTGTATTGCCGGCTCCATTGAATTCAATGGGCAAACATCGTTCTTCTCTGCCACAGCTGTTACAGCTGTGGCAGAGAAGAAGGATTTGTCTTCTATATGTTCTCAATGGGGTCGGCGCTGCTGCCGCCGGGCCCATTGAGCGCATATAGAGAAGAGAACAGGAATCGCAGATCGCAGATAGGTGCGATCTGCGATTTCTGTTCTATAATTTATCGGACGAGCGCATAAAAAGCGCTCATGTGTCCGATACCATTGCAAAGCAATGGTTTTATAAAATCGCCAGACGCATGCGCAAATCGCGGCAAAAAAACGCCCGTCTGACTAAGGCCTAAGGCCTGAGGGAGAGTCTGAACCCACACTCCCTCAAAAGCATTTTGTTTGGGCTTTATAATAATGAAAATATCAGTTCATAGTACGTGTCAAGATATTTTTTTGCTTGAGTTTTACTCTACAGCATACTGGATAATTTAGATATTTTGGAAACATTATTGTGAGAACTAAGCTTTAAGAGCTTTTTTTATACTATTTTTTGAGTGACAACCAATGTTAAATTTCAATAAATTGTCATGGGAGGCTTCAATGAAAGAATATGTATTTTTGAGTTTACAGTTTTCTAAGAACATTTATGTACCCATATATCACTATCATTGCTATTTAAAAGGAACCTGTCAGCTTTTCTGACAAATCTGTTTCAGTAAATAACTATTCTTCATAAAATTACAATTTTGCCACAACTTTTCATAGAACTCTGTTATGTGGCCCGTGTTGTTTTTACTAGAAATTTATGAATAAATGTACAATTGGGTAATAATAGTTGGGGTATATCAGTAATGACCGTACCAGACTTTGCAGGGACACACCCCTTTGATATTGGGAATGGGAAGGCCCAGCTGTCAATTTATTCATGAATTGCTAGTAGGAATATTGGGAATGGCATCATGCACTTTTCTAATGGAAAAGCTGATCCAGGATAAATGTATGAATGATACCAGTATTTTGTAAGACAGGCATGTTAGGGGAAATGACAGGTCCTCTTTAAGGGCAAATGCTGATTTGACTAATAGAAAATAATACCAAAATGGAGGCAAAAATAGACAAAATAGGTCATGATGCGTTTTTAAAATAGGGCCATAAAAATATGGCTATGTGATTAGTTACATAAATTTACATTAGTTCCATATTACGGGCCACAAAACATGGACCAAATTTAGAGTTTAAAATGCTTGTCTGAAAGTGGCCTAAGAGTACCTGTGAAGTCAATCAGCTGACAGACAGTAGAGGAAATTGGTATAATTATATATTCTAAGAGGACTGGACTGGATCAGAGCAGCTTGTCTAAGAATTCATCTCTCGAGAAAAGCATAGGAGCGGCATAAAAACTACTTGCGCAGGCCAAGTGGCAGCGGCAATATGAAGATGTAAATCTGCGCATCATCAGATTGTGATAAAAACAGAAATCTCCTAGATAAGAGCCTGTCTCAAGAATCCTATAAACAAACTACTCTAGGTCTCTGTAGGCCTCTGGAAAAAATTGGTAACTAAAGTAAGCACTGACATGGAGAAGCAAAGGGGGAGAGAATTTTCAGCTCAGCTGGGTGGAAACCGGAAAGAGAACATTAGTAGAATCTGATGGGATATGTAGATTTCAAAGAGTGCACCTATTGATGGCTACTCCACCCACTAGCCCAGTCAGTACAAGGATTCAACACACCAATACTATATAGCATTTTTATGTAGCTTAAATGCTGTATTTTGACATTCATTATTTGTTCACTAATTGTCCCGTATGCTTTTTTTTCTCCAGAAAAAGAGTGAAATGATGAGGACTTGCTCATCTAATCACTTCTCTTCCCAATTTAACACCACAGATGCTGCAGTATTTGTTGACCATTTACACATTTTTCCCCTTATGCAGGTCTTTAGGCATTTGAAAAAATAAAAAGAACAAAAAAAATCTTACAAATTGTTATCTCCATATCCATAACAATTGGTACTATAAAATATGACATACAATTTATGCAGAATATATATTAATCATTGAACAAGAAAGGATTGTTACAATGTCAACTCGAAGGATAAATAGCAGCAAGGGCTATAGGAGTGAGATTCCAATGATAAAGAAATTTAATTGTCAACTCGAAGGACTTGTGCAAATGCTCGAGTTTTGTAAAATGTGAATCGCACAAAACTTGCGCAAAAATGAAATCCATTCTATATTTTTCTTTGCTGTGATGCTGTGAGGAAAATGAATTCAGCATGTTCTATCTTTGGGGATTCCCTCCAAATGCCTTGTCCATTGTTTTCAATGGGGCCTTAAAAGAAATCACATGGCACTCACATGCCGGGCGATGTAGATGTGAGTGCGATGTAATTTTTCCATTGAAATAAATGGGAAAGAGTTGTTAGTAGAGATGAGCGAACCTACTCGGCCACGCCCCTTTTTCACCCGAGCGCCGCGATTTTCGAGTACTTCAGTACTCCGGCGAAGATATTCGGGGGGCGCCGTGGGTGAGTGGGGGGTTGCAGCGGGGAGTGGGGGGGGGAGAGGGAGAGAGAGGGCTCCCCCCTGTTCCCCGCTGCTACCCCCTGCTCTGCCACGCCTCCCCCTGCCCCCCGGCGACCCCCGAATCTTTTCACCCGACTACGGAAGTACTCGAAAATCGCAGTGCTCGATCGAGTAATTACTCGAAATGAGTATATTCGCTCATCTCTAGTTGTTAGCCATAATAAAACATCGGCAGGTATACTGTTTGGAAACAATTTTTCCATATTCACCCAATACATGGTGGTGGCATTGGCTTTCCAATGTCTGGCTTAATGAATTAAAGTTGCATAGTAGTAATAAGAAATTTGTGGTAAGCCTAATACACAGTTTATGGATGGGAAGATATAAAGCGTGGGTTGCTATATGGGGGCGTTGCCATATCCAAACATTTTTAATACAAATTTTGTTGTTTATGGAGGTAAGACACTGGAACAGGGATAGGGAGATTCCTAAACAGATATAGGATTTTCGGAATTACTAGCATCTTGATCATCGCTGTTCCGCCAACCCACAATTTCTCATTTTTAAGAAAATTAGTTAAATCATGCGCAATATCTTGGAGTAATGGAATATAATGATTCACAAATAGTGTTTGCATTGGAAAGCTAGTTTAATCCCTAAATAGGTAAATAAGCCCACTACCCAGGGAAATGAAAGCATTCTATTTAAACTGGGAACAACAGAGTCAGTTGTATACATACCTAAGATTTAAGATTTAGTGACGTTTATCTTGTAAAAAGAGATGCTGCTAAACTTATTTAGTATTTCTCACACTGCAGGCAATGATTCAAACAAACTAATTTTGCGTTCTTTTCCCCCCATAGTAATTCCAGATACAGCTTTTGCATTTCTTATCCATTCCGCTACGGGCTCCATGACTAGAGTAAAAATTAAAAGGTCATAAGGGACATTCTTGCTGACGGCAATGGAGATATTACATGTTTTGCAGGTGTCTCCTGATGTTAATACAGCAGCAGATGAGAGGGAGTATAATGCCATAATTGAGTCATATGCTACTGCAGATATCCCAGATTTGGGCCGAATTTCACTTAGATCCCCAGTGGACTCGATCAAATGTCATTTCTGCATAAAGAGAAAGAAGCAAAGAAAACATCTGAGTTTTTTTGATAAAGTTAATAATATTTACAAATCTATGGGTACTGTCAACAGAGTACCTACCATTAACAAATCCTACTCAATATTGATGACCCAGAGTGAGTAAAATATCTGCCAACCTAGTGGCTGGAATCTTTGAATATATTTTTAAGTCTGTGTTAAGTAATGATATAGGATAGAAGTTTCCAAGTCAATCTGGGATTTTCCCTGGCTTAGGGAGAGTAAGAATGATGGCATATTACATCTCTTTTGGGATTCTACCTGTTTGTATATGGTTAAAAACAGAATACGAGAGGATAAGGCAGACTAAAAAACTTAATAGCAATCATTTGTTAAACCATCAGGGCCAGGGGTTTAATATGGTATAAGTGACTTGATAGCAGTATTGATTCCAGCTAAGGATATAGGGGTAGATACTGTTTTTAATGGTCCTTTTACATGGGATCAGCTGTTGGGCAAACAATGCCAGACAGTTCGTCTCAGTGAGGCTCGCTCCTGTGCTGCTACACACTAGTGAGTATCGTTGGCATTGCTCTCAGTGCTGCCAGCATGCAGACGAAGTGGAAGAGTTCTTCCCTGCCTTTCCTTTATTCACAAAAAGCAGACAGTCATTCAAAAGTGACACATTGTTCAGTTTTCTGCAAGCACAAACAAAACAGAACTTGATTCTTGATAATTGTTCCATGTAAAAGGGTCATAACTGCTGCGCTGATACCTTCGGGAGCGAAGCAGAATTTAAAAAGTTAGATATTTCCACATTAGTAGGTTTGGGAGTTGGTGGGTCATCTTGGATATTGTAAAGTGAAGCATAATAATTAGCTATAGAATTCGCTGTACTTTGGGGGTTGAATATTTTTTTATTTTGTGCATTCAAAACAAGATATTTTTTGAAGTTAGCAGCTTTAGAGTTTATACATGATGCTGATAATGTACTAACTTTATTATTTAGACTATAATGCCTGGCTTTATTGCTATAAAACTAGTTTATGTAACTGATCTTGGATTTTACATATCATGTCTGATCTAGCTGGGCAGTATTTTGCTTTGTTTAATTGACTTAAGTGAATAATAATATTTTAGAGATGTAATCTTGATTTGTTCTTCTCCCTTTTATCTGCAGCTGTTAAGCTTATAAAGTGTCACCTAATATAAGCTTTATGAGCAAACCATATTGTGGATGGCTGTATTTCTGGCGTGCAGTTGTTATGAAAGAATTCAAGGAGTAATGAGGATGTTTTGTTCAAGTATTTAGAGAAATGTAAAAAGTAATTGTTCAGTTTCCAAGGATTTGTAGGGGAGTTATAATATGTTTCAGAAATAATTAGAAAGATTGGCGCATGATTGGCTTAAGTAATTATACTCATTTTCTAAGATACTACACAATAAAGCAGATTATCAGTGAAGAACATGTCTGAGTGTGGGTCTTGTGTGTGAATAAAAGGTGTAATCTTTTTCAGTAAGGTTTAGGTTTGTTTTTTGCTTGGGGCATAAATGACTCCTATAGTATAATTTATATTATTTATTGTACAAACCAAGATAATATATCTTCCTATTGGGTTTATAAAAGTCTGAGTTGGAGAAAAAGCTAAAGTATTTTTCACCGCAATGACTACTCCTCCTTTTTTGGTTAATTTCTAGAGCAGCAAGAATATATGGGAAATAATTGTGCCTTAACTGGAAAATGTCCGCCTGATTAGGGTGCATTCAGACTAGCGTGGTTTACACGCTGCTACAGCAACGTGTAAACCACGCTGCTGACATGCAGGAATTCTGCTGTGAACGAGCTGCTCTATGCTGCACGGATTAGCTCGTTCACATTTCTGTTCTGCAAGCAGAGTGCTGCCGCGGCTCCCATAGGGGCCTGTGGTCAGCACCATGGACAACGCCTCAGCACGAAGCTGATAGGCCTGTCGGCACTTACAGTTCTATCTTTTTTACCAGCACAGAATCTGCGCTGGTAAAAAAGCTCTGTGTAAACTCTTCCATAGCAACCTATTGGTTGCTATAGAAACATGGTTTACACATTGCTGCAGCAGCGTGTAAACCACGCTCATCTGAATGCTCCCTTAAGGTGCATTTACTGTATGCACAAGATGTCTGCATTCAAGGTTTTAGCCTCCTTCCAAAGTAATGTTAAGTCCTTTGACATTAAGTGACATTACGGGGAAGAAAATTTCTAGAGTTTATATAAACGCAGTAAAACACCTTGTGAAGAAGCCTAGTAGATTCAAAAGCTGATAGTAACATGAA
Source organism: Eleutherodactylus coqui (assembly GCF_035609145.1). Taxonomy (NCBI): domain Eukaryota; kingdom Metazoa; phylum Chordata; class Amphibia; order Anura; family Eleutherodactylidae; genus Eleutherodactylus; species Eleutherodactylus coqui. Next base: position 109,987,105 of record NC_089843.1, on the reverse strand, counting down.
TTAACCTCAAACAACACAAATATATGTTTGAGTATAAAAAAATTCTTTAGTGATGGTGCAAAGAGGGGTTTAGAAGTTAAGAATATCTAATCAAAATGTGCGTGTATGCCACTTCTGGGCTATGATGTATGTAGTATGTAAAGCATCCTCGTTAGGATACGCAAAAGAAACATCAAAAGCTAAACAAATATTTAACCACAACAAATGATGTTGTAAGGTAAAAAAATAGTTATGCATGCCCTTCAAGCCACACAAGTGGGAGGTATATGGCCGCTAAATGATATTTTACATCTTTAACCCTTTCCAATCCATTGTCTGATGTCAGAAGACATCCTGATTGAAGGCTGTACAGCTCTGATGTCGTAAGACGTCCGGCAGGGTATTCTTACTGTACATTACTGGCCCCTCTGTTGTTGGGGGCCTCTCCAGCATGTCCTATACCGCAGTACTGGCTCTAGCCAGCAGATGGCATCATTGTATAATGGCAGAAAGAGAAAGCCCCCTAGGAAACTCTGAATCCAAAATTGGATTGCAAAGGGTTAAGAGGTTGATTTTTGTCACCCATTCATTTTCCAGTCTCGTATCTTGCTTTCCGCTAGGTGGATTTGGAACAGCAGTGAGTTTACAGTCATGGAAATTTTCTGCCAGTTTGTAAGGAGAGTTAGAAAGTAGTTAAATTCCCTCTCTTGTTACCATTAATTTCACAGAAAACCCCAATTTGTAGAGAATATTGTTGGCATGCATAATTTTTGTGGCAGTAGCAAATTTGCAATGTCTCACCAGAGTGGCCACGGATAGATCAGTAAACATTGAAATAACTTTAAGTCTGTCTGTAAGGTTTTGTACATTTCTGTCCGCTAGCATCAGTTTATTCTTTAAATGTTAGAAATGTAAATGGGCAATAATATCTCTTGGAGTTGATAGATTTATATTTTGGTATTCAGTGCACTTTGTGTATTAACAGGTCAATTTGACTTCTAGAAGGACCGCAACAAAGAAATCTGCTGTTAGATCTTTTGAAAGCTGCTCTGTTTTAACTCTTTTAGATTTCCAGCAGAATCAGACATTGTTTGCAGAAGGGGCTCAGTCACACGGGCGCATCGGCGCCCGTGTGACTGCAGGTAGCAGACGGCCATACCTCAAGACGGACGTCTCTCTGCAGCGCCGGAGGAAAGAACATGTGACCGGCTTCATTGCCAGTCATGTGTTCTTTCTTCAGCGCCGCAGAGAGACGTCCGTCTTGAGGTATGGCCGTCTTCCTCCTGCAGTGAGGGTTCAGTCACACGGGCGCATCGGAGCCTGTGTATGGGTGCCGATGCGCCTGTGTGACTGAGCCCTCAGGCCGATCTCCAAATTTGCCATTTTCAATTTCAGTGCCCCTACCTCTTCCACTAGGGCATGATTTAAATCCACTAACTCATTGTTAGCTGTTGAGAATTCTGCCATTTTAGATTCACTATGAGAAGTACCAGTACTGTAAACTATGTTTGTATGTTTTTAAAGCCGCATTACTGTCTTTCTGGAGTGATGCACACAACTCCAGCAACATAGCTTTAAGTGACTCCTCAGACACTTGTTTGAAGGAGGAGAACAGAGAGTGAACATTCTAAAGCAGGATCTGGTGAATAATGTGTTGCTGATCAGATACAACATATGCAGTCCCTATTTCAGTTGGCTGCAGCACATACATGTCTGGCAGGTTTGGGTCCTCCTTTCTGCACTGGCAGCTCCTACAAAGCTGCAGGAATGGTGATAGGTTGAATTATCAGAGCTACATGAGAAGGATCAGGTGATGAAGCAGGTGAGGACACTTGTGAAGCTACAGCCCTACTGCCCTCTGATTCAGTGAGCATGCTGCTGACCCCATTTTATGACCCTGTGGAAGGAAAGAACGTTGAGTTTTGCAAAACTGTAAATTTTGCAGAGATTATCTTTTTTCTTTCCCCATGAAGCAGCAGCACTACAAGAGATATATAATCCAATTCTGTCACCAAGGGCACATAAAGGATGCTGCGGAGAGCCGATTATTAGCCTAGAGCAATTGAGCTAGTAAATACATACCTCAAAATGGTACCAATAAAAACTACCAGTTTTTCCAGAATAAACACGCCCTCATACAGCTCTGTCAACTGAAAAGTTAAAATGCTCTTGTTGTTCCACACAAAAAGGCTTTTTGTAGAAAAAAAGTGTTTATGTTGTACAGAAGTAATAAAACCCACAAAGAATGCCTCGATAAATTTGTTGTCATAATTGTACTGATCCGTACAATAAAGTTAACATAATATTTTTATCACATGGGAAATGCCCTTAAAGTAGATCCGAAAAAGCAAACGTGAAATAGTTTTTTTTTTCTTTGCATTGCCCCCCCCCACCACCAAGAAAAAAAATAGTAAATACATAAATAAAATGCATTCAATATACTATTGAATAATATACAATTCAATGTTCGAAAATTGGTTCCTATAAAAAAAAAAGGAGTCATAGTGTCATACAGCCACATTGGAAGAAAAAGATATGACCACTGGAACACAAAAGGGAATACGATTAGAGATGAGCGAGCATACTCGTCCGAGCTTGATGCTCGTTCGAGTATTAGGGTGCTCGAGATGCTCGTTACTCGTGACGAGCACCACACGGTACTCGTCTCGATTAAACGAGCACTGACCATTGAATTCAATGGAGCCGGCAATACAGCCGACTCCATTGAAAGCAATGGGCTGTCGGCGAGCGCGGGATGAATATTCGGGAAGGGCTTAAAAATATAAGCCCTTACCTGAAAATCATCCTAAAATGTGTAAAAAAAAAAAAATAGAAACGGGCCGGAGCTGTCCAGCGCATTGAATTCAATGGAGTCGGCAATACAGCCGGCTCCATTGAAAGCAATGCGCTGCGGGCGATCTCACAATGAATTTTCGGGAAGGGCTTAAATATATAAGCCCTTCCCTGCAATTCATCCAGAATTGTGTAAAAATAAAAAAAATATATATACTCACCTGGTCCCGGCAGACGGAGTTCAGCAGCGGCCGGCTTCAGTTCTCCTGAACTGCTCTCTGTAGTATTCAGCAGCCGGGGATTTAAAATCCCCGCATGCTGAATGAGCTGCCTCTGATTTGTCACAGCCTGACCAATCAGAGGCAACTCTCACTCATACCCATTCATGAATTCATGAATGGGTGAGTGAGTGCTGCCTCTGATTGGCTCAGCGCTGAGCCAATCAGGGGCAGCTCTCAGCTGTCATTCATGAATTCATGAATGGGTGTGAGTGAGAGCTGCCTCTGATTGGTCAGGCTGTGACAAATCAGAGGCAGCTCATTCAGCAGGCGGGGATTTTAAATCCCTGGCTGCTGAATACTACAGAGAGCAGTTCAGGAGAACTGAAGCCGGCCGCTGCTGAACTCCGTCTGCCGGGACCAGGTGAGTATATATATATTTTTTATTTTTACACAATTCTGGATGAATTGCAGGGAAGGGCTTATATATTTAAGCCCTTCCCGAAAATTCATCGTGAGATCGCTCGCAGCACATTGCTTTCAATGGAGCCGGCTGTATTGCCGGCTCCATTGAATTCAATGCGCTGGACAGCTCCGGCCCGTTTCTATTTTTTTTTTTTTACACATTTTAGGATGATTTTCAGGTAAGGGCTTATATTTTTAATGGGCTAACATCGTTCTTCTCTGCCACAGCTGTTACAGCTGTGGCAGAGGAGAACGATCTTTATGCTGACAGTGCGGGGGGGAGGGGGGGTCTCATTCTTGCCACTATTGTGGCTTAATAGTGAAACCTCGGAGCCTGAAATGCAGCCCTGCATTTTGCTCCTCGCCTGCCCTACCCATTTCTGTGTTTTTTACATGACTTTGGTGATTTGCTAAGATTTTCACAAATAAAAACCTTAGCGGAGCACCAGTCATATACAAAAATGCTCGAGTCGCCCATTGACTTCAATGGGGTTCGTTACTCAAAACGAACTCTCGAGCATCACTGAAAGTTCGACTCGAGTAACGAGCACCCGAGCATTTCGGTGCTCGCTCATCTCTAAATACGATTTATTGTCTCGGCTAAAATTTATGTCATTAAGAGGTTAAAAATGCACTTAAGGCGACTGAGTTATGCATCAAGTATATTTACATGAGACATACATTCAAAATCTACAATAAAAAGGTAACATTTTCAGAAGGATTTTTTCAATTTTAATGTGACTGTTTAAGGGTTAATATTCCACACATTTTGTATATTTTCTGGTTTCTGACGCAAACCCTTGAAGAAAAATACCATTTACAAAATGCAGACTATATTGCATAGTTATGGAATGATTTGTGTATAAACATAGGATAGAACATTTTGGTGGCAATGACAATGATATGTTAGTATTAAAGGGGTTGTCTAAGGATGATAAATTAACCAAGGTGTCCTGCAGCTAGGATTAGCTATAATCTGTTGGAAAGCTGGCAGCAAGTATTGAATTCATTACACAGTTCTCATTTAATCAATAGAAGATATATGCAATGCATGGGCATTCTGGGTCATCTAGAGGAACAGAAGCACTTTGTAGCTGTTCAGGCTAAAAGATGATAGGCTGAAGTCCTATTAACTCTATGTTCCCTACTGTGGTATTTGAAAATGAGATTGTTAAATAAAGCTTTGAAGAGGACCTGTCACCTCTCCTGGCATATCTGTTTTAGTAATATGTTGCTCAAAAAACTTTTTTTCTATCTACTGATAAATCTGCCTGTACTTTCTTGAATGTCTTAAGGCCCATTTACACGGAGCGATGATTGCACAAAAATAGCTAAAAAGTGATTGGTTGAGCGATAATCGTTGCATCTAAAAACGTGGCCATCGTGCACTTTAAGTAAGTTTTTCTTTTCTTTTTTTTCACACTAAAATCCTTGTTTTTCAGGGAAGGGCTTATATGTAAAGCCCTTCTATAAAAAACAATTAGGTGTGCTGGCAGACTATTGTTTTCAATGGAGCCGCTGGCAGCAGCTGCGGCTCCATTGAAAGCAGGTGGGGAGGAGAGGGTCAAAATTTTCTCGAGCACCGTGGGGTGCTCGGCTCGAGTAACGAGTACTTCGAGTATGCTAATGCTCGAACGAGCATCAAGATCAGACGAGCATGCTTGCTCATCTCTATATAGCACCCTTGTCACTACTGGTAGCATGAGGCGGTACCTGCAGCTCAATCAGGTTGCATATGTAGTCCTGCTCCTTCACGGTGACACATCTATATGTGCCATTGCAAGAATGTTTTCTATGTTTCCCCAGCACATTGCATGAGGAGAGCGGGGCAAAGCTGTAGAAGGTCATCACCCTAGCATCAGGATATGTATCTGTTCCTCTGTGTGAGGAGGAACAATAAAAGCCAAAGATCTACAAAAGAATTTCCAGCAGGTTACCAAACTGTCAGACTCCATGAGGATAAACCTATGTAGATAGTAGCACTCCTTCAAAACTACAGGAATGTGATGCAATATCTGGGAGTTCCTCTGTCTCAGACACCAAATGCTGTTGGCATTAAAGATTGGACAACACACACTTTGGGAATTTAAAAAAGTCCTACAGATGATAAAAATTTCCAAAAAAAAGGGTGTTTTATTGTGCATAATTGAAAAAGACTTAAAAAAAATAATGATTTGGAATAGTTGCAATCATACTAGCATGCAGAAGAATGTATCATGTCATTTATGCTGCATGATTAATGCTATACAAAAAGAAAAGTGGCAGAATTGATGCACTTTCTTTCCTAGCTCTTAAAAAAAATCAAAGTACAATGTACAATAAACAAAAATAGTACCAGTGAAAACTTGAGTTCACCACGCAAAAAGCACGCCCTCATTGGCCATCTCGATGGAAAAATAAAAGTTATGGCTTTTGAAAGTGGAAGTAAAAATCCCCCCAAAATTGTTGCGTTCTTTGTGCCAAAATAGGCCATGTACTTAAGGGGTTAAAGGGGCTGTCTGATTTATACAATTGTAATATAAACAGACTCTGCAGGCATTAAAATAAAAAAATCAGCCTATACTCGCCTCTCCTGGCTCTCTGCTGGGCCCTGCACAACTGCTCTGGTTCTCATGTTCTCTGACATCAAGCTTACAGGCTGCAGCAGCCTGTTTGGAGGATGTCACAAGTTGTTGCAGGAAATTACGCAGCTCAGTGCACTATTACTGAGCTCTGTCATTGACTACAGCAGCCTGTAACATCCCACATGCAGGTTCATTGCTGCTAGTCAACAAATACCATGGAAGAACAAGCAGTGGTGCAGGAGATGCAGGGAGTCAGGAGGGGTGAGTATAAGGTGATTTGTTGTTTTAACCATCAAGAGCCTCTTTACATTACAATTGTATCATTCAGACAACCCCTTTAAGTTAGACTACTGGTAATATTTCTATAGACCCAACAATATGCATCACAAGGGATATAAATAGAAAGAATAAAGATTGTGAAAGACCAACTGATTAAAAAATCTAAATGCAAATTCAAATTACAAATATTATAAGAGAAACATGTTATTGCAACAAGAGACATGTAATTTATGTTGTTAGAAAGTAAAGGTAATAATAGTGTCAATACATATTGAAGTTGTGTTAAATTTATTTCCCTTCAAAGAGACATCTTACTGTGTTTAGCTTTAGTAGAAACTAATGATTTACGTAATATAATAAGATTACTGTGTATTATTGCTTCGAGCACCAGAGACTACATGCAGGAAATATACAACAAGGCTGTGGAGTGCATTTCCAGCTCTTGCACGTGGTGTTGTATTAACGAAATATGTAATTTGGTACATTGTTTAATTAACTTAGTCAATCAGGAACTGTACGTGAACTTTTCCATTCTCCTGTTTGCCATGTTGATCCATGAGAGGTAAAATCTCCCTTTAGAGCACCAAACTGTATCAAATCTCATTTGTTATTTATCTGACCAATTATGTATTCTGCACATTCTCCCTGTGAAATAAATAATGCATTTTGAACTTCTTTTCAATATATTCCCTCTGAGGGTTTAGTGAATGGCTACTGGTTCTAATCAGCAAGTCAGCTTAAATCAATCTTTCTCCTGAGTGTGTTTTCCTAATATTTCCATACACAGCTACTAGTATATACAGTGTGAGAAAAGCTGAATATGTTTATTCGCTCTCATTGTTCTATTGAGTAAGATATATAGATATCCATGAAATGTTTCTATTAAACTAAAGCACTATCTATAGGTAAAGCGTTGATAGGAAAAGAGTAGAAAACCTTCCCTCAATCTAGCTTAAAAATCTTTGCTGAAACTGCATGCAAAGCAAAACAAACAGAAACTAATATCTGAAATTTGCACCCATCTAGTCAGTATAAGGGCACATAAAAATCAAATCAAAGAAGCCTCAAAATGAACCTGTGTTTTATGATAAAACATAATCTTTAATAATTCAATTAAAAGGACAAAGTGAAATAGAGAAAGAAACCTATCATGATCCTAGTGCATTATTACCTAAGCAGGTTACCCACCCTGACAAGAGCAACCCTACTCTTTAACTTCTTCCTGGATAAAACCCTAAACTAGCATTAGTGAAAAATAAATAAGTGTTTAACCCAGGAGAAAGGGACCAGAAAAAAAACAGAAGCTTATGTGGTACTGACTACCAAATTCTGGACTACACAATGCCCCAGTGATAACTGGTCTAGAACAAGTAATGCGTTCTAGCTATATATCTCTTTCATAACCAAATAAAGTCGTTCTTGGATAATTACTCAATATTGCGATAAAAAGGAAAATAATACTCTGTGCTCCTAAGGATCTTATAATAAGAAAAAAGACTTACATAGGTAGTTAGGGTTTAATCTGAAATTAACCCCTTCCTATTCGCCCAAGATTTAGTACAGAATAACCTTTTATGAGGAATAAAAAAAATTGCTATTAGCATTATCCAGTGTGGGACCCTGTGTATATACACTGGACCTCTTGGGTCAATAGGATGGGGTTTATATTCGGATTAACCACTTCCTCCCTGCCCTGTGTAAGTCCTTCTTTCTTTTTATAAGATCCTTAGGAGTGCAGAGTTTTTTTTCCTTTTTATAGCATTACACCTTATCCATTCTCTATTTGGTTATGGGTTCTTCTGCTGCCGCTCTCCAAAGTTGTAGATGCCCTGTGGGACATAAGGATACTTATATAGAACATGCCAGGACTTCGGGTGCCAGCGGGTCGGTCCTCCACCAGGGACCCTTCCGCTTGCACCAGGTAAGTCCATTTTCTTACTTTGGATCTCCTCATCTATCAACTCCTCTGTACATACCAAGGCGCTGTCCAATTTATACTAATAACTCAACATTGGCTACTATAGGTCTGAAAGTAGTATCTTAATAGTTGGGATTGGAATTATCTCTGACCCTGGCCACTGTGGCAGGCTATCAGCTGTGTATAGCAGTCAGCAGTCACTGTATAGGGAACAAGGTCATCTACTGCGCTCACTCCATACATCCGAAAGGAGTTAAAGCGTACTGTTTTATAATTGAATTTAGTGTATACACAATATAAACTTACAGATGTGGATCCATCATATGATACATTACCACAGTTGCTCAGGAGACACCATTGACTTACAATAAGGTCTTTTATGGTGTATCCTTTATTTTGCTGGGAAGAATGATGTTGCATGCTGCCATATTCCTTCTATCAAATGTGCCAGAATTATGGTGAAGGCTCGGAACAGAGTTTTGCAGTGCAAATGTGAACACAGACTTGACTTTTAAATAATTAAAAAGTCATACATACCTCAAAATGGTATGAATAAAAACTACAAGTTGTCCCAGAATAAACACATGGAAGCTATCCGACCTGTGGCCCACCTGCAATTGACATTTATAAATACAAATATATATATATATATATATATATATATATATATATATATATATATATTTTTTTTTTTTTTTTATTTTTTTAAATTTGTACTGTGCTTGACACATGGCAAGCAGTCCATGGTCATCCGCAGTACAGGAAAACAACATACATGGAGTCTTTGGCCACGGTCAGAGCTGTATTCTGCTGCAAGCTCCCACATGCGGAATCTGACCCGTCCATGTGAAATCGGCCTTAGTCTTTTTAATGCTATGAGTGTTTGAGATGGAGACATCTATGATGGATGTGGTTGTGTTATGTTTGTCCATGAGTGTGATGTCCGGTCTGTTATGGTGGATTGTTTTGTCTGTGATTACGGGCTGTCGTAGTACAATGTGTGTGTGTTGTTTTCTAGGACTGTCTGGGGAGTATATGTGTAGTGTGGGATATGAATGTCTGATAGTTTATCATTGTGTAAGAGCTCTTGGTGGATTAAATTTACTAATTGATTATGTGTAAATAATCTGTTTGTGCCAAGAGTTTACAACTGGTGGTGATGTGTTGTATTGTTTTTGCTACAATGTAGCATTTTCTGCACGTGACATCAGTAAGTGGGGTGTCTTTTAGGATGTGTTTTCTGTAGGTTTTTTTGTTTATGATGTGATCCTGTATGAAAATTATGAGCCCCTCTGTTTCTTCAAAAAGGTTACCCCAAGCCAGTGAGCAGTTTTAAGCAGTTTTGTCAACATGATTCTGTTTAAAGTCAAAGGTATGCCTACCATGGATTAGCTTCTTGACCCATGATTGCTTAATGGTGTCAGCGGTTTTCATGTGTTGTGCCATGTCTAGATTACCGGAATGTAAGTTTAGTGGTGTGTTATTATTATGGTGTGGTAAATGTTATGCTTTGGTCGCTCTGCCTTGACCGTTGTCCAGTTTAGCACGTGGTACTGGTATTAACCAAATTATTCTATGACTTGATAAGATCCCAAAAATACATCTTAGAAAATAAAATCCCAAAGGGAAACCTCTAACATTCTTTATCTTGAAAGGTTGAAATATGTAATGGAAATACATTGTTGTAGTAATGATGACGATGATGGTGATTAAGATAATCAGATTAGCTAATTACAACCAGCATTGAGACATGGAATATTAACTTGCTTTATTGAGAAACATATAATACTGTTTCTCATTTACAGTATAGCAGTAAACACAGAAGTGTTCTATTACACAAATCACAACTGCTTATTATTTCATACAAATGTTAGTTATTTATTCATGTCCAATTTCAGGGCAGCCGAAACTGTCTTTATTCCATAGTGTGCTTTTCACCATATTTTTATGTACTGTGCGACAAATAGATGCAAAGTATGCCATCTGTTCAATAAATTGCTAGTGGCCTCACTGCATTGCTCTATAATTCTCACTCATTCACAGAGTAGTCCTACTGTGTTTGAATGTTTATTTTTACTATTGCCTATACATACTAATGGGCACCCCAGAGGTTATTCTTTACTTCTCCTGCTTATTTGTATTCAAAATAGCTTTTTACATTTTGTAGAGAATATTTTTTATTGATTATTTTCTGCTTCTATTCTAATTTGCCTTAAGGAATAACAGCACTGACATTCTGGATAGTTTTTGTTTTATTTACTTCTACTGTATATGCAGCTTTTTATTGTTTTGGGGTTTTTTTGTATGCTTTTTTGCAAGCTTACAAGTAAAGACTTAATTACACCTCTAAATTCATATACAAAGGAAAATGTTAAATATTTGACTTATCTACTCTTTCCATGTTTTTTATTTTAGCTTTATTAGGTACAGGTATAAGAAAATGTGGTAATGGTATGGTTTATTCAATTCTATGACAAATATTATATAAAGAAAAAGTAAAGGAACAAAGTGCAAAATATACTTGTAAAACAAAAATATACCCATGAACATGGCGTAGGTAGGGGGTTAACCTAGGGAAAGAAGGAAATATGGGTTGTTGGAGAAATTCCAGTTTAGGTACATCTTAAAGTTGTCTAGTTAGGCTATATCTTAAAGAAACAGATAGATACTTGCCGATTTCGATAAGAGTCTGGTTTGACCCATCCTCTTGAAATGTATTTATGAGAAAGTAAAATGATAAATCAGAGTTTTGACAAGACTTTGGCATGAATGTAATCTTCACATAGGTGGTCGTGTGAAGAAACAGAAATTGGTATATTGCTGTACCATTAATCAGATGTATTCATTTTTTGGCCAAACTTTGAAATTTCCCTAACAGCTGCAATTTCCCATATGCTCAAGAAATGAGCCAAGGATAAAACTTTCTTTTTTCCTATAAATGTTGCTTAGTTTCAGTCATCTAGAGTTCAACCAGAAACCTGAGTAAAGGGCTTTAGGCCTCATGTCCACGGGGAAAATCAGATCCGCTGCAGATTCTCCATGTAGAATCTGCAGCGGGTCCCTCCTGCCCCGCGGACATGAGCGCCGAAAATGCAAATAAATGAGAATAAACTTACCTCCGATCCGCTCCGTTTCTTCTCTTCGCGGCGGCGTCATCTTCTCTCGTCGCGGCCGGATCTTCATTCTTCGGCTCGGCGGATGTGCACGATGACGTCGGTGACGTGCCCCGCGCATGCGCCGGGCCGAAGCAAAATGATCCGGCCGCGGCTGAGAGAAGATGGCGCCGCGGAGACGAGAAGAACCGGAGCGGGTGAGTAAAATATGATTTTTGTGTCCCGCGGATCCGGACGGCTTCCATAGGCTTCAATAGAAGCCCGCGGGAGCCGTCCCCGCGGGAGACCCGCATGAAAATGGAGCATGGTCCAGATTTTTTCATGCTCCATTTTTTTTTAAATGCCTTTTATTGACGATCCGCGGGTATTTATCTACCCGCGGGTGGTCAATGCATCCCTATGGGGTGCGGATCCGCGCGCAGGAGATCCGCTGCGGATTTTAAATAACATTTTGCCCGTGGACATGAGGCCTTAGAGAATGAAAGTCTAATACTATAAAATTATTGTATTTCAAGGTACTGTACTAAACGTCCAACTGTACAAGGGGAGACAAGGAAGCTTCGGGAGACTTTCTAAATCAAAATAGGACCTATTGGATTGAAGATTACACAGGTTCCAGTAGTCAAATAAAGAATGCAAGAGTCTGATTTAAACACAATAAATATCCCCTAAGAACCATGGATGACTCTTCTTAAGAAATTGGAGGGGCCCTGCCATGGCAGTCTGACACCATCTAGATCTGAGGGAGAATAAGTTGACAGATCCATGTAAGAAACAAAACTTCCCCCATCCCAATGTTGAGGAGGACATTTTGTCGGTTCAGAGGAGATTGTAGGTCAACTAGGTGATCATTCTTCACCAACTGAATAGAGATGGAGAATATCCGTTTGTGTGCAATACCACAAGAGCAGAACCTGTCTATTGGCTGTCTTTTAGCCGCCCATTGTGATAGAGTCAAAGTTGACATGTTAGCTTAGAGTTGGGAACCCTCATACTCCAATGGATTATGGGTAGAGAAACATTTGAGAAAGACAGATGTCTCCTGGCCTACAAAATTTATAAATAACATCCCAGTATTGCAGTATCGTTTCAGGCAATTAGGCATATATTAGGGATGCAGTTTGATTTTGTGAGCTGTCCAAGGCTATAGAAAAGATGGAGGAAAAAACTGTGAGGACTTCCTTTTATTTATGAGTCCCCTAGAGCCAGAGAACAACTTAAGTTGTTTTAACTGACTGTATTATTCATATAGTTAATTTGACACCACAGATGATAACCAATAAATCAAAAAATTCTGCATTAAGTAATGGGACAAAGTCAGCAAAGCTAGCATAGTAACATGAGATTTCTCCATATATAGTAATAAAACAAAAAAGAAAAACACCAGCACTCAGGGGTGTTGCTACAGAAAATTCAGAGTGTATAGCAAAATATATGAAAGTAAACTTATTCCACAATTGGGGTTAATGGAAAACCTTCACTTTCTCCTTCCAAGTTTGTCTGTAATATACTACAGGGTAGCATAGTAACTTAGTATGTTAGGCTGAAAAAATACATTTGTCCAATCAGTTTAGCCTATCTCCTCCACCCTTGCCCCCCAATGTTGATCCAGAATAAGACAAAAAATGTGGCACAAGCTAATTTTTCCCATTAAAGGGGAAAATTCCTTTTCAACTCCAGTCTGAATAATCCCTGGATCAAAAACCTTTCTGCAGCAATTAGTGACAAACATGTACCAGATTTGGATGTTCTAATGAGTGGCGGATTGGAATCATTATTATTTATCATAAGACCTACTTGTAGATGTGATATTACAACTCAGGTCAATTTGGACTTTATATAGATTCATAATACTCATGTGTGCATAAGGCCTCATGGGTAAAGTGTACCTAATGTTTCAGACACCATATGGTCATTTAATAGCCAGCATGTCTCATCAATCTTGTAATATATGTTCGTTTATTTTATTTTTTGCTTTACTACTATAAATGAATGCTAAAGCGCAGCCCCTCTGCAATCCACTGCTAGTTATTAAGCATTCGGCTTCCCTAGCAAATGAGATGTTAGAATGTTTTCTTTTCTGCAGGGAAGGGTCTGTCTTCACAGGTTCAACTTCCCTGCATTCACATAGCTCTCAGACCTGCAGTCAGTGTGTACACAATCTCTGCCTCTCCTGACCTTATATTTACCTAACGTGCTTTGTGCACTTATCCTTATGTTTTAGACATTATATGTTTCTCCAGTTTGTTGTGGGCAAAACAGCATAATTCTTATTAGACTGAGTTTTAGTAGCTGCTTTACTAGGTTTTATGTTTGCATGATCACAGCATATATGGAGATCACTATATATGCTCCTTATTTATTGTAACCATGAAAACATACAAGACCTAGTAAAGCAGCAAATAAAGATTCAGTTGAATAAGAATTATGCTGCTGGATACACATATATTGCATACAACACAATTACTCATAGCAGGTTAAGTTAAAAGAGGCAGATATGGTGTGCACACTGACTGCAGATCTGAAAGCAGTGCAGGGGCAGGGAAGCTGAGCCTGTGATGACAGCCCCTGTCCCACAGCTAATATGATTTCCTAATGCCCCAGTTGATTGGGAAGCTGAATACCTACCGACAAGCATTGCACAGGGGTTGCACTTTAACCTTGATTTTCGGTGGTAAAACAAAAAACAAAAAAAAATTAAAATACATTGCCCAATTGAGACACACACAGGCTACCAAATGAGCACAAGTTGCTTGAAATGTTAGGTACGCTATAAACAATCTTTTAGTTAATGAACCATATGCTTGAAATACTATCATTACAGATCAAAGAAAATATGTTTTAAAGTCTCCTATTTACAGGAAATCATGTTAATGCATCTTTTGAAGAATTAAATGGGCATTCTGGGGCTTCCTTATTTTCTGCATTGATAACCAACTGGTTGTTAATAGATGATTGTTAAGTATCTGCTACTCAGAATCTCCACTGATCAGCTGATTCAGCTCAATGTGAGCAGTGTCTGCAGTACCAACCCAGGACACTGTGCTATTGTTAGTGCGTCTGCTTCCTGCACTCACCACAGTGACAGCAGACCTGGAATCAAGTGATCGGTGGAGATCTGCCACTCAAGATCATCAATAGAAATCCTGCAATGCCCCTTTAATAGAGAATGGAATTTTTACATTATTTTTTAAGATTATGGAACAATTAATATGTGAGGCTGAAGGTTTACAGTGCATTGGGCAGACAAGAAATAGTGGAGATGCAAATTTTCATAGATTTTCACTTTAGCTGTAATTAATTTTTTTTTTTGTTGACTACTTCACTTTTCATAAAATAAATACAGTTGATTTGCGGCACATGTTGAATAACTCAGAAATCCGTATTAAAAGAAAAAAGCAACAGTTATACAACAGTTTTACAGAACAAACAAATTCCAGCTCATCCCAAAGTGTTTTATCTTCTATGTGTGAAGTAGCTAAACATTTGAATGCAACTTTGTTTCTAATTACTTTGTTTTATCTCATTATTGTCCGTTAATAATAATTAATTTTTAATACTGCAGCTATAACATTTATGACTCCTTTGTGAGTATATCTTTAGTGACCCACAGAACAGTAATAAACATATTTTGTAAAAACCAAAGCCAATTGCACTTCATGAATCCACTTTCCGGTCTCATTACTGAGTGCAGTTTAAAGGAATTGAACTATAAAAGTCTATCACAAGATATATGCAGCTTACGAGCTCTTAAAGTCTAGGATTTGTGTGACTTCTTGAGTTTGTAAATGCCAGTTTATTGATCTATATTTAAGGGATAACTAAATTGCTAAACAAATAAATGATTTTCTGTGTATAATAGTGTTTTATCATAGAAAGATTTTTTTGAGACTAAGACCCTATTTACACTGAAAGATTTACACTGTCACTCAAAAATCGCTCAAACGACAGCTTGTGTGATCATCTTTGCATAGTCTATAGTAGCTAATTAGCTACTAAAGCGCTATGCAAGCAGAACAGGACACTGCCACTATCCTTCTGTGAACAATACAGCTTTTTTGCATAAGCAAACAGCTGCATTGTTCTCCACGCTTACAGCTCATGTCCCGCTGTGAACTACCAGCATGACACGAGCTGAAGGAATCTTATCAGCGCTGCAGACTGTGATAACAGCCTGCACCACTGATAAGAGTTCATCTCTCAATTCCAGACCACTAGAATTGAGCGAGGAACGAATCGTGCACGAAAACTGCACGATGTCTGTGCATTTAGACACAACGGTTATTGCTCAAAAGATGGCTTTGAGTGAATTTTGAGCGAGAATCATTGTCTAAATGGGTCTTAAGGCAACTGACCTATCACAGTATGTATCACTATCAGTGCCACTACTACCACAAACTTTGGGATCAAGATTATTATTGTCTTTCTATCTCAAACTATAAGACAACTTTAGTTTAACAGATAAAATGTATGTGCTTGAGCTATAGCATTATTGAAATAACTAATATTAGTTTTCTAATAACTTAGAATTCAGCAAAGAAATCAAAAAAGACATTTCGATGACTATGATGGATGGAATGATTCAGCAAATTCTCTATAAGGCCCCATTCATACTTGCAGATTTTGTTCAGTATTTTCAGTGTTTTTTCTATGCTAAAAAATTGCTGCCTCCTACCTTGGCAACTCAAATATTTAGCATTACTCCAATTTATTTGTAGAGTTTTACATATACATTAACAATCTTATTTTAACCTTTCACCTGCTTTTGTATTATTTTTGACATTGATAGATGGTTTCAAAATGATCTTTTTTTTAAAAAAATGGACAGAATTCTGAGTAATGACAAATCTGTAACATAAAAGGTCTTCTGGTTGTCCACGTCTTAAAGGCTATGTATACCTTTCTACTGACTTTTTAAATTATTTGTTTACTTTTAGAGATGAGCGAACGTACTTGTTTCGAGTAATTACTCGATCGAGCATCGCGATTTTCGAGTACTTCAGTACTCAGGTGAAAAGATTCGGGGGGCGCCGGGGGTGGGGGGAGGCGTTGCGGCGCGGGGGGTAGCAGCGGGGAACAGGGGGGAGCCCTCTCTCTCTCCCTCTCCCCCCCACTCCCCGCTGCAACCCCCCACTCACCCACGGCGCCCCCTGAATCTTTTTCGCCCGAGTACGGAAGTACTCGAAAATCGCGGTACTCGGGCGAAAAAGGGGCGTGGCCGAGTACGCTCGCTCATCTCTATTTACTTTCTAAATGAAAGATTAACCAACTTTCTAAGTAGTCGTTTTATTTAAAAAATTCTACCGTTTTCTCTTGCTCCGCACTCGTGCTCTAAAGGGTGCACTTGTGTCCCTTGTGGAAAACAAAATTAGAAAGAAATATGTTCCACCGAGAGTAATATCTTGAGGAGTGTTTCATAGAATAGTCTACTCCACAACTGAGATGCCTGCAGTTTAGCACATGACAGATAAGAGCTCCTTGTCAATGCTCTCAGATTGGGGAGTGCTGCTTGAAAAAACTGTTTAAATTTGAAATCAATGTATCTTTCCTGGTATAGTCAATTAATCTTGAGATAATGGGAGACTACAGTGAGAGCAGTTATGCCTTAGTGTCTTTTAAGCAGACTTGTAGGTTCTTGAGACCTTCTTTTTTAGTATGAGTGAGGATAAGCATGTAATTCCTTAAGGTCCTTTTTCATAGTCTGATAATCAGGCGTGAACATTCATAGGAATATTTGTTTGCCCAATAATAGGCCATGTGAATATGTCGTTGATCAGCCAACGTACAAGCAATCATTTGTCAGATGATCAGCTCATTTGTACTGCCGTCAAAATGATTGCTTTCAGTAGCACATCTTCCCATGCGAATGGGGGATGTGCTACTGACAGCGATGAAATTGTATGGCTGACAAAAGGTCATATATATGATTGCTCTTTCAACTTACAACCAGCAACAGACTGTGTAAAGGCCATATAAAGGAGCACAGATCTCTTTGAATGGCTCTTGCCAAACGGCAAGTATTGGCCCATGAAGAGCCATTAGACTTGGTGATGTGATTCTTCCAATGTGAACAATAACTGATCAGTAAGTACAATCTCAGATATTTATTGAGTCTGAGATCCTGATCAGATAATTATTGCATTGTGTGTTACATAACCTTCATCTAAAAGTACATTTTCTTTCCTTTCTTACCCCAAAAGTCAGCCATATTTAATTCTCTAACGGTAACTATAAAATTGGAGAAAACCTCCTGAAAATGTCACTTTTTTATTGCAGATTTTGGATTCATTATCAAGTAAAAATAGTTGGCACAGAACTCATTTACCTGAAGTACATTTTGATCATGTAGTGACATAACTAATTTTAGCCTTAATAACCAGTAAATCATTTCCCCTTGTGCAGTCGTAACTTTTTCATTTTTTTGTCAGTGCAGCTGGATGACACCTTGAATTTTGCAGGATAAGTTCTAGTTTTTATAGAAATTAATTTTGGGTACATATTATATATTGAATAACTTTTATTATTTTATTTTTTTTGCTGGGGTGTAAAGGACAAAAGAAGCAATTTCATCATTTTGGGGGGGAAATTTATTTTTGCTGCACTCACCATATGGTATAAATATTATGTTAACTTTATTTTACAGTTCATTGCAATTATAACAGCATCAAATGAATATAGATTGTATTATGTTTTACTACTTTTGAACAATACCAAAAGCATGTCCATAGCCCTGATAGAACAAGAGCTACAGCCATTTGAAATAGAATGTGGTCCATTCATCCACAATTGTAATGTTCTTTTCCTGTAGAACAACCAGAGCTCTGGATGATCAGCAGGGGAGTTAAACTTTCTGATCTTACGATATGTCTATCCTAAGGTAGTACTGAACTAGTCTATATGACTATTTGAGCAATATTTATTAGAAAGCTATTTATCTTAAATTTGAAGGAGTGTTCCCATGGCGTATTCAATAAATGTTTGACAGATACAGATGCCACCTCTGGGACCTATAGTATCTCCCAAATGCCAATCTGCCAGGCAAGTCAGCTGACAACCACCCCATCCAAGCAGTGAAAAAAATTGGAGTCATGCATACATGCAAGCAAACACTTGATTACGGTGACCAGCAGCTGCCTCACTGGCTGGAAAAGGGGTCAGAAGCACTTGATCTGGATACGTGTGCTGTTTTAAGAGGTGGAACTCCCATCTATCAGTCATCCATATAAATGTTATAAATGTGAAAGTAACTCTGTCTGTGTTACCCTTTCATGGCTAAACCGGTGAAGCGATTGTGATGAAATGTGGCCCGGAGATAGCATGTATCTTGATAAAGGACATAGGCTACGTTTTGTCCCCAAAATTTATAGAGTTCTCTAAGGAGTGCGACAAGACAGATTTATTTGGTGATGCGCAGGTGCACCGTGCTGTGCAGCGAGGTGAAGGGGAAGAGGGTGCAATCATAGGCTTTGCCTACACAAACGGACAGACGTGAGGGCAAATGTTGTTGCTGCACATATGTGATTAAGTGCGGCAGAGTAGAGGGTAATGGGGTACACATCATAAGATAGGCCTCCCCAAATGGGCAGACACATGAGGGCAGTTGTTGTTGCCGCACGTATGCGATCATTAAGCTAGCAGGGATACTGGCATTGCCCGGGACTAAAACTTGAATGAAAGACTCAATAACACGGATCGAGATTTTAAAGAAAATCTGTGTTGCCCATAGCAAACAATCACAGCACTGCTTTTATTTTACCTTAGCTGTTTAAGAAATGAAAGCTGAGCTCTAGCAACCAACCACAGCGCAGCTTTCATTTTACCTGAGCAGTATGAGAAATAGCAACCAATCACAGCGCAGCTTTCATTTTACCTGAGCAGTATGAGAAATAGCAACCAATAACAGCGCAGCTTTCATTTAAACTCAGCAGTATAAAAATAAAAGCTGGGCTGTACGACACAAACAGACAGATGTTGCCTTACAGCTTGAACGAAAAACATATTAACATGGATTGAGATTTTAAAGAAAATCTGTGTTGCCCGTAGCAACCAATCTCAGCTTAAATTTTACCTCAGTTGAGTAAGAAATGGTTTCCTTTTGATCATCATATTTCCTATCTGTTTTTTGGCCATAAACATGTTTTTATTATGGGCAACTGTATGTGGCGTGTTCAGGTGTATACAGCCCACAAAACCTTTATATCCTAGCAAGGGATGACAAGACCAAAATGGTTGTGTACAGAACTCTGCTGACATAGCATATTGCAATTACATTCCGTTCACTATCTCAACTTTTTATGCTTCAATATACAGCAAAACACAGATTAGATTAAAAAAAATACAGATTCCACCAGGACAAAGTCACGAATAACAAGCTAGTTTATGATATATTCTATGGATATGCAACTCAGAAGTAAGTTCATATTCAGTGGGCAAATTTAGTTATTGAATTAATTGTGTTTAATCCTTTTAAAAATGAAATTTTGAAAAAGAAAATCTTTTTGTTCTCATTTGAAGCCTTCAATGTCAGTATGCTTACATAATCAGTATTTGGTATGTGCTCAATAGAAATTGCACTGTTTTTTTATCTATCGATTTGTCTATTCGTCTTCCAGATTGGTTGTACCCCTTAAAACCTCCGTTCTTAAAAGTTGTTTGATTAAGACAGCTATCTTAGTTTTGTTTGCTTGTCCATGAATACCTGTGTTTTCTGAACTAAACCATGTTTTACTGTTTTCAAGAAGGATTAACCTCAAAGGTAGCGCAGGCAACCATTGATCTGTTGATTAAAGGTTCTTTCAATTCTGTACAGTTTTTAGTTAGGATGTCTTTGTATTACTTCTAAGAGATTTTTCTCAAGGCTTAGACATGTTTGTGCTTCTTTGATGCTTTTCTTAAATATACATTACTTTAACTTTTTCACCCTATAATCCACAACAACTTTTAGAGCTCGGTACACAATTTAGATTTGAATGATATACCTTGTATTTAACTTCCTTATAGTTTCATAGAAATTCAAAGTTTGTTAGTAAATTAAAAATGTTTCATTTAACTGGCCCAGCATTAAAGGGGTTGTCCCGCGAAAGAAAGTGGGGTTATACACTTCTGTATGGCCATATTAATGCACTTTGTAATGTACATCGTGCATTAATTATGAGCCATACAGAAGTTATTCACTTACCTGTTCCGTTGCTGGCGTCCTCGTCTCCATGGTGCCGTCTAATTTCAGCGTCTAATCGCCCGATTAGACGCGCTTGCGCAGTCCGGTCTTCTCCGTGTTGAATGGGGCCGCTCGTGCCGGAGAGCTGCTCCTCGTAGCTCCGCCCTGTCACGTGTGCCGATTCCAGCCAATCAGGAGGCTGGAATCGGCAATGAACCGCACAGAGCCCACGGTGCACCATGGGAGAAGACCCGCTGTGCATCGTGGGTGAAGATACCGGCGGCCATCTTACTAAGGTAAGTAAGAAGTCACCGGAGCGTGGGGATTCGGGTAAGAACTAAATGTTTTTTTTTTTTAACTGATGCATTGGGTTTGTCTTGTGCTGAACGGGGGGCCTATTGACAAAAAAAAAAAAACCCGTTTCGGCGCGGGACAACCCCTTTAAGTTTAACCAGTGCATTTGTCAATTTTTGTTGTTGGTGATTTTGATTTTTGATACAGTGTTTATAGATACAGTATCTAGAATCTGTTCGTATTACCAAGGGGTCGACCAAGGCACGGGCTTCAGAATGTGTCCTACCTCATCTCACACTTGAAATACATTTCTTTGTACAACCATTGTGTTGAACATCCGAGATCATTTTTTAATCCATAGATTGCCCCCTTAACACCTTTAATAGTGCCCTAAGAGTTTGGCTCTTCAGTCTACCCAAAAGCAATGCTGTTAATTGCTTTTCCTTAATTATCTTTGTATAGTTCATTGGCTATGTTCACATCAACATTATTTTCTATTTTATCAGTGTTCTAGCATTTCTTATAACAATAACAGCATAGAACCACAATAATAATAAAATCTGATGGTTTCCATTTAAGTAAGTGAGATCTGTTAAGAACTATTTCAAAATGTATTGTTCCAATCATGACTCCATTAAGAATGGAAGCATAATGGAACTGTGAATAGAATACTAAGTAAACACTGATATTACAGACTTGAAATAATAATACAATGTGGCTCTTTCACTCATAAGACATGGTAAGTTAAATGTGGTAATGGATTAATACTGTATTAAATAGAGGTATCATCTTTCTAGGGGGTTTGTGTTTGCTTCTATTATACATTGCAGAATTTATTTTTCTTTATAATGAAATCTTTAATGGCCTTCCTACATACGGATATAAGTGTAGGTCCATCTTTGAGGTGCCTTACCACAAATGGAAGTAAAGTTATGTCCTGTGAATGACACATGCTATCTGTGACAACATCCTAGCTGTTTAACCCCTTAGGGATCTTTCACATGTGTGGAAATTTTATGCATTCCACACCACAAGCCGCTGTAAATTCTGCATCAAGATCTACATGGCTCAGAGCAGATTTGAAGAATGAAAGTGGTTTATTTCGTCCGGCAATTTGGCATCAAAATCTGTAATTAGACTTGGCTTTTTTTTGCTGTGGACAAGGCAGATTTTGGTTTGGAGTGCGAGAAATAATGCCCTTGTGAAAGGTCCTAGGGGCCCTTTTACATAGGCAAATAATCATTCAGATCCCCACACTCAGTATAAAACTGACTGACCGACGAAAGAGAATTCGCTCATTCTTTGTCTGTTCGTCAGTTTCTGCATGCATAAAACTGAACAACTTATTGGCATGTGTAAACCGGCAGTCATTCATCTATGAAAGTCTGCCTGTTTACTGTGAATAAAGGCGTGTGAGCTGGAATGATCCATGGCCGGCTCTGCCTCCATTCACTGATCAATGCAATTCAATGTATGAAGAAAAAAAAACAGGTATTTAGGCGCTGCTCTCTAATGAATGTCATAAGACAGAGGGATACATTATCCAAATTCTCTTTTTCTCTTTTATTAAATCAATTAAAACCAGCAGATACATGTTACAGGGTAAGCCCCTTCATCAGTTGAGCTGGTTGGAAGTAGTTTACAGAAAATAATCAAAAATAATTGAAACATATATTATACGTACAAATATAATAACTGCTCACAGGTTAAACAGATGTATTTATAATATTTTTTTATCTGTTTATTGCTGCTGTTCGATGCCATATCATTTGGGTTTTATTCCATATGCACTATTATTTGCAGTTGTACTCCCACATTTGTTAACATTATGCAGTTATTTGTCATATTACTCATTTCTTTTTGTTTCTGTTTTTTCTCTGCCTTGTCTTCTCCTAATCTGGTAATGCAATTGTTTCAATTATGCTTGATTATTTTTTGTAAACTAGTTTTACCCAGCTTGACTGATGAAAGGGCTAACCCCGAAATGCAAATCTGCTGGTTTTCATTGATTTAATAAAGAAGAAGTTAGATAATTTATCCAACTGTCTTATGACATTAATAGAGCAGCGCCTAAATACCAGGTTTTTTTTCTCCACACATTTTGCTTGACCATCACTGATGGATCCATCTGGTTGGCAGCGCCTCCTAAGTGTATTTCGATGCATACATATACAATTTTCTTCAGCTCTTTTTGAGGTTTCTGAGTCCTGGGCATTTGTCTGGATCTCCGACCCTGGACTTCACTGGGTTTGCTCGTCCCCTTTTCAGAAATGATCATCGCTGGAGCAACTTCTCATGCATCTGCACTCAACAGGTCATTCAGTGTAAAATGGCCTTTAGATATAGCTGTTAATAGTAAAAGCAACATTTAAGATGATTCATGAAGTCATCTGTTACCACATTGGCTGCCAAATGGCATAATCATGTGTTGCCAATGGGTTGTAATGGCAGCCGGCAGCCTAACAAGTACCTCCAGACCAGCCATAACTACATGCCTATTATGAAATTTTACACTGAAAAGCAGTAATGCTTTAGTATACAAAGCACAGCAAAGTACTGTAAAATGTTGTGTCCCTAAATAAGACTATGGAAATATTTAAATAAAAATAATGGGGTTTTTTTTTAAGTGCATAGTAGATTAAAAGAATTTTTTTGAACAAAAAGTGGTTTTATTTTGTAAAAGTGTTTACCTAAGAAAAATACACATTATATGATATTGCTGCAATTTTTTTTTAAGTTCTGTCTCTCAGATTGGGGTAATGCAAAAACATTTTTAAAAATACTGCTGCGCTGAAGGTAAAAATAGATCTGGGCCTGGGGGGGGGGGGGCTGTATATAAAGTATTTAATAATACAAAAAATAAGCCTTTATCTTTTTACAAACAAGAGTGCATCTCTCAGATTAAAGAGACCTTACAATTAGTGTTAAATGCCACCATAAACACCCAAGGAAACCAAAAGGCTTTGATAAAGCATTTTGTTTTCACTGTACATTTCCATATCTAAAAATGAAATAATTTTTAGTCATGTTTGTTTTTCTTGTACGATGGGGAATTACTTCAGGGTGAGTCCATTGCAGCATCATCAGTGAAATATATTAAAATATGTTTGAAAATGTACAGTAAAGGCATTATCTGAGCTAAAACATTATTTACTTAAGCTGTCCATGTTAAAAACTAACAAATGAAGCTATGCTCACTGGTCCTGAGTCCCCAGAACTCCAATGTATCTCCATTCTCCCTCTCGGTGCTCTGTCTACAGGCAGAATTCAGCCTGCTGATGGGAACATCACAGGCTGCTGCAGTCAATCACGGACCTCGACTGCTGACGTCGGTGAATGGATCCAGCAGCCAATGACATTACATTCACAGGCTGGCTCTGCGGCTTGTAAACAGATTTGGCAGGTGAATGGAGTTGAAGTGCTGGAGTTCCAGAAACTTGGAACAGCAGAGTATATGCTCATTTGTTAGTTTTATGGGCAGCATAAAAAAGTAATATTTTAACTTAAAAAACCCTTTTAGGCCTTAGTCAGACGGGCATTTTTTCGTGCGATTTGCGCATGCGCATGCGCCCGGCGATTTTTAAAGACCATTGCTTTGCAATGGTATCGGACACTTGAGCGCTTTTTATGCGCTCGTCTGAAAAATTATAGAACAGAAATCGCAGATCGCACCTATCTGCGATTCCTGTTCTCTTCTCTATATGCGCTCAATGGGGCCGGCGGCAGCAGCGCCGACCCCAATGAGAACATATAGAAGACAAATCATTCTTCTCTGCCACAGCTGTAACAGCTGTGGCAGAGAAGAACGATGTTTGCCCATTGAATTCAATGGAGCCGGCAATACAGCCGGCTCCATTGAAAGCAATGGGCTGCCGGCGTGCGCGGGATGAATTGTCGGGAAGGGCTTAAATATATAAGCCCTTCCCTGCAATTCATCCAGAAAAGTGTTAAAATAAAAAAAATATATATACTCACTTGCTCCCGGCAGCCGGAGTTCCGCGCGGCCAGCCTGCAGTGGGTGTGAAGGGGGTGTGAGTCAGACCTGCCTCTGATTGGCTCAGCGCTGAGCCAATCAGGGGGCAGGTCTGACTCACACCCCCTTCACACCCATTGCAGGCCGGCCGCGGGGAACTCCGGCTGCCGGGAGCAGTTGAGTATGTATAATGAAACGCGGCTAGGAGCAGATTTTCGGGCGATTTTCGGGCACCGGTCACGTGATTTGCGGATGCGCATCCGTCATGCAATCCGCAAATCGCGCGAAAAAACGCCCGTCTGACTAAGGCCTTAAATGTTTTAATCAAAACTGAATTCTTTTTTAATGTTTGTAAAGGTATCTTAAAAACAACAAAGATGCATTTGAGAAGAGCATGTCATGTTTTTTTCTCATTTGGATTCATATGGAAATTCAAAGCAAATCTTCTTTATGTCTCTGTATGAAATTGGAGGAATAAGGATGTACATTAGGGCCCCACAGAAGTCTATGAGCACAGTATTTTCCCATATAATTCCGTGCATGAGACTTTATACCTCTCAGCAATTTAATGTTACAGTATGAGCACTGAGTCTTGAACAAGATGTCTACATTTTCTTATGTAAAATCTTTTACATGACAGAATAGCAAATTGTGATGAAGAATAACTTTCCACTGAACAGAAATGATAAATCATGTGAAGTAGGAGGGTCTACTGCACAACTGCACACTGAAACAATACATCTGGTGCAATTATGTTTAGCACATCTGGAGACAAAGAAGTTTAAGTAGCTTGAAACGGCCTTGTAGCAGCCAAAACTGTGATTATTGGGATGTGAAAAATAATTAAGAGTTAGCTGAACAGTTAAAAATTAGAAAAATGGAAAACAGAAAAAGAACAGATTTGAAAAGATTAATTTTATTACAGAAGGCTTTGGATATAAATATTTTGGATTGTCCATATGCATGTTTATTTTTCAATGGCTGAATATTTTTGTGTTGAAAAATACCGGTTTCCATCAGTTTTGCAGTGATCAGTTTGTTAACTTTTTTTTATCATGGATTAAAAACTGATACAAACCTATGTCAGTTACAGTTGATCACTCGCAGAGGGGAAAAGTATATAACAAAAACACAGCAGTGAACCTAAGCCCTCATCAACATCATGTGCACAACCCCTGTATTAATTAATGCACATAGAATGCTACAGTTCTGAATCACTCACACATACAAGGGGACATTCAGAAAATTTTTTACATCAGTTTCCATGGGAATTTGAGCAAACATTTGTGGCTTTTTGTGCTGCCTTTACCACTTTTGTAAAATTTGGACAGTGTTTGTTGGGAGGCAGCATAGCCACTCTGCATCAACATATTTGTATATTACTGAAACTAGCATAAATTTATACCAGAAGTGTACACCAGGTCAGGCCTGGTGTACATTTAAGTGTCAGCGCACGGAGATGCTGAGATGCACCAAACATATAAATAGGCATTCAAAATGCCAGTCTTAATAAATTTTCCCCATGTTGTCTTTACGGGTGACTATCTCCATAATATAGTATAATATGGAACATACCATAATGTTTTTTCACCTTTCATATACAGATGTAGCAAAATTTAACCCAACGCTGATAACGTGCTGCTACAAGTTATCTTAACACAACCAAAACTATTGAAAAAGCAAAAAACAAAAATCTGTGCCATAGTTTTTGTGTTAAATATCAAGATAAACTTTGCTATAATTGTAAATCCATGAGAATAAAACCTTGGTATGCCTTCATAAGAAATCAGCATGTGTAGCGCAGTATGGGCTTTTATATTTTTATCGGTGCCATATCACAACTCTGAACAAATCAGAACAGAGGTGCAGCTAGGTCTGCCTGTACCCAGGGCAAAAATACAGTTTTGCGCACCCCCCCCCTCAAAACTTCTCCTACTCATGAGACTAATCACATACTCATGATGTCATCAAGTGTCCGTCATCTCCTCTAGCAGCTCTCCTATACATGTGATTGGCCACATGATCATTACATTATAAGTTGTTCAACTCTGAAGGTATGCCTTCCTCTGCTTCCCATATCTCAATGTAAAATAGTGTACATTATGACTAGAGATGAGCGAACGTGTTCTTCCGAGCTTGATATTCGTGCGAATATTAGGGTGTTCGGGATGTTCGTTATTCGTAACGAACACCATGCGGTGTTCTGGTTATTTTCACTTCCTTCCCTGAGACGTTAGCGCGCTTTTCTGGCCAATTGAAAGACAGGGAAGGCATTACAACTTCCCCCTGTGACGTTCAAGCCCTATACCACCCCCCTGCTGTGAGTGGCTGGGAAGATCAGGTGTCACCCGAACATAAAAGTCGACCCCTCCCGCGGTTCGCCTCAGATGCGGTGTGAGTTAGATGAGGGACAGTGCTGTTTGTACCGGAGCTGCTGTAGGGAAAGAATTGGTAGTTAGTGTAGGCTTCAAGACCCCCCAAAGGTCCTTATTAGGGCCACTGATAGCTGTGTGTTGGCTGCTGTTAGCAGTGGCAAATTTTTTTTTCTCAAAATCGCCTCTGCAGACCGTTGCACCTGGCATTAGGGACAGAAGTGCTGCATAGGCAGGGAGAGTGTTAGGAGTGAGTGTAGCCTTCAAGAACCTCAACGGTCCTTTCTAGGGCCATATTTATCCGTGTGCAGTACTGTCCAGGCTGCTGTTAGCTGTGCTGCATTTTTTTTTGCTTCTCAAAATCGCCTCTGCAGACCATTGCACCCTCCATTGATACTGCAGGGAAAGAATTGTATAGGCAGGGCGACAACACAGTTGTTATTCATAGAATATACGCAGTGCTGCCTTTTGGTGGAAAAACAAGTGGAAACAAATCTATTTGTCCAGCCTCTGTCCGTCCTAAGGGCTGTGGACACGTGTGAGCTGCGTGAACAACATTGCTAAATCAGACGCACCCAGCTACGCTTTACTGCTGGCTTCGCCATTTGCTTTCCTTAATTGGGAAAAAAATACCTGCTCTCCAAGAGTTATAATAACTCTGCTACCCTCACGTTCTGTGACACATAAGCAGGGACACAGCACAGTTATTAAACTTCTCATGTTCATTGAATATACGCAGTGCTGCCTTTTGGTGGAAAAAAACTGAAAACAAATCTATTTGTCCAGCCTCTGTCCGTCCTAAGGGCGGTGGAGACGTGTGAGCTGCGTGAACAACATTGCTAAATCAGACGCACCCAGCTACGCTTTACTGCTGGCTTCGCCATTTGCTTTCCTTAATTGGGAAAAAAATACCTGCTCTCCAAGAGTTATAATAACTCTGCTACCCTCACGTTCTGTGACACATTAGCAGTGACACAGCACAGTTATTAAACTTAGATAATTCATTCACTAGAGGCAGTGGGGCCTTTCGTTTTCCAAAAAGGGCAAAAATTATATTTGGCCTGCAGTCTTGCGCCAATTTATTTCCTGCCTGTGAAATCAAATCACTGGTAATACAGCATGCTGAGGGGTAGGGGTAGGCCTAGAGGACGTGGACGCGGCCGAGGACGCGGAGGGCCAAGTCAGGGTGTGGGCACAGGCCAAGCTCCTGATCCAGGTGTGTCGCAGCCGACTGCTGCGCGATTAGGAGAGAGGCACGTTTCTGGCGTCCCCACATTCATCGCCCAATTAATGGGTCCACGCGGGAGACGGTTATTAGAAAATGAGCAGTGTGAGCAGGTCCTGTCCTGGATGGCAGAAAGTGCTTCGAGCAACCTATCGTCTACCCGCAGTTCTGCGCCGTCCACTGCTGCCAATCCGAATCCTCTGTCTGCTGCTCCTCCTTCCTCCCAGCCTCCTCACTCCACTACAATAACACCTGCTCAGGAGCGGGAACACTCCCAGGAACTGTTCTCGGGCCCCTGCTTAGATTGGGCAGCAGCGGTTCCTCTCCCACCAGAGGAGTTTATCGTCACTGATGCCCAACCATTCGAAAGTTCCCGGGGTCCGGGGGAAGAGGCTGGGGACTTCCGCCAACTGTCTCAACAACTTTCTGTGGGTGAGGAGGACGATGATGACCAGACACAGTTGTCTTGCAGTGAGGTAGTAGTAAGGGCAGTAAGTCCGAGGGAGCAGCGCACAGAGGATTCGGAGGAAGAGCAGCAGGACGATGAGGTGACTGACCCCACCTGGTGTGCAACGCTTACTCAGGAGGACAGGTCTTCAGAGGGGGAGTCAAGGGCATCAGCAGGGCAGGTTGCAAGAGGCAGTGCGGTGGCCAGGGGTAGAGGCAGGGCCAGACCGAATAATCCACCAAGTGTTTCCCAAAGCGCCCCCTCGCGCCATGCCACCCTGCAGAGGCCGAGGTGCTCTAAGGTCTGGCAGTTTTTCACAGAGACGCCTGACGACCGACGAACAGTGGTGTGCAACCTTTGTTGCGCAAAGCTCAGCCGGGGAGCCAACACCAACAGCCTCACCACCACCACCATGCGCAGACATATGATGGCCAAGCACCCCACAAGGTGGGACGAAGGCCGTTCACCGCCTCCGGTTTGCACCCCAGCCTCTCCCCCTGTGCCCCAACCTGCCACTGAGATGCAACCCCCCTCTCAGGACACAGGCACTACCGCCTCATGGCCTGCACCCACACCCTCATCTCCGCTGTCCTCGGCCCCATCCAGCAGTGTAGTTCAGCGCACCGTTCAGCCGTCGCTTGCACAAGTGTTCGAGCGCAAGCGCAAGTACGCCGCCACGCACCAAACGTTAACCGTCCGCATAGCAAAATTCATCAGCCTTGAGATGCTGCCGTATAGGGTTGTGGAAACTGAGTCCTTCAAAAGTATCATGGAGGCGGCGGCCCCGCGCTACTCAGTTCCCAGTCGCCACTACTTTTCCCGATGTGCCGTCCCAGCCCTGCACGACCACGTCTCCCGCAACATTGTGCGCGCCCTCACCAACGCGGTTACTGCCACGGTCCACTTAACTACGGACACGTGGACAAGCACAGGCGGGCAGGGCCACTACATCTCCCTGACGGCACATTGGGTGAATTTAGTGGAGGCTGGGACAGAGTCAGAGCCTGGGACCGCTCACGTCCTACCCACCCCCAGAATTGCGGGCCCCAGCTCGGTGCTGGTATCTGCGGAGGTGTATGCTTCCTCCACTAAAGCACCCTCCTCCTCCTCCTCCTCCTCTGTCTCGCAATCAAGATGTGTTAGCAGCAGCATGTCGCCAGCAGTCGGTGTCGCGCGGTGTGGCAGCACAGCGGTGGGCAAGCGTCAGCAGGCCGTGCTGAAACTACTCAGCTTAGGCGATAAGAGGCACACGGCCCACGAACTGCTGCAGGGTCTGACACAGCAGACCGACCGCTGGCTTGCGCCGCTGAGCCTCCAACCGGGCATGGTCGTGTGTGACAACGGCCGTAACCTGGTGGCGGCTCTGCAGCTCGGCAGCCTCACGCACGTGCCATGCCTGGCCCACGTCTTTAATTTGGTGGTTCAGCGGTTTCTGAAAAGCTACCCACGCTTGTCAGACCTGCTCATAAAGGCGCGCCGGCTCTGCGCACATTTCCGCAAGTCCCACACGGACGCTGCCACCCTGCGCACCCTGCAACATCACTTTAAGCTGCCAGTGCACCGACTGCTGTGCGACGTGCCCACACGGTGGAACTCTACGCTCCAC
Source organism: Eleutherodactylus coqui (assembly GCF_035609145.1). Lineage (NCBI taxonomy): Eukaryota > Metazoa > Chordata > Amphibia > Anura > Eleutherodactylidae > Eleutherodactylus > Eleutherodactylus coqui. The sequence goes on along the minus strand of NC_089843.1, from coordinate 109,956,701 downwards.
ATGTTGGCCAGGCTCTATGAACAACGTAGAGCTATAGTCGAATACCAACTCCAACATGGGCGGCGCAGTGGGAGTCAGCCTCCTCAATTCCTTTCAGAAGAGTGGGCCTGGTTGGCAGACATCTGCCATGTCCTTGGTAATTTTGAGGAGTCTACCCAGGTGGTGAGCGGCGATGCTACAATCATTAGCGTCACCATTCCTCTGCTATGCATCTTGAGAAATTCCCTGCAAACCATAAAGGCAGCTGCTTTGCGCTCGGAAACGGGGGCGGGGGAAGACAGTATGCCGCTGGATAGTCAGGGCACCCTCCTGTCTATTTCTCAGCGCGTACAGGAGGAGGAGGAGGAGCATGAGGAGGATGAGGAGGAGGGGGAAGAGACAGCTTGGCCCGCTGCTGACGGTACACCGGCTGATTGCCTGTCATCCTTTCAGCGTGTATGGCCTGAGGAGGAGGAGGAGGAGGATCCTGATAGTGATCTTCCTAGTGAAGACAGCCATGTGTTGCGTACAGGTACCCTGGCACACATGGCTGACTTCATGTTAGGATGCCTTTCTCGTGACCCTCGCGTTGCACGCATTCTGGCCACGACGGATTACTGGGTGTACACACTGCTCGATCCACGGTATAAGGAGAACCTGCCCACTCTCATTCCCGAAGAGGAAAGGGGTTCGAGAGTGTTGCTATACCACAGGACCCTTGCGGACAAGCTGATGGTAAAATTCCCAGCCGACAGCGCTAGTGGCAGAAGGCGCAGTACCGAGGGCAAGGTAGCAGGGGATGTGCGTAGATCGAGCAGCATGTACATCCCAGGCAGTGCAACAGTCTTTAAGGGCCTGGCCAGCTTTATGGCTCCCCACCAAGACTGTGTCACTGCTCCCCAGTCACGGCTGAGTCCGCGGGAGCACTGTAAAAGGATGGTGAGGGAGTACGTAGCGGATCGCACGACCATCCTTGGTGACGCCTCTGCCTCCTACAACTACTGGGTGTCGAAGCTGGACATGTGGCCTGAACTAGCACTGTATGCCCTGGAGGTGCTTGCTTGTCCTGCGGCTAGCGTCTTGTCGGAGAGGGTGTTTAGTGCGGCTGGGGGAATCATCACAGATAAGCGTAGCCGCTTGTCAACCGACAGTGCCGACAGGCTAACACTCATCAAGATGAACAAAGGCTGGATTTCCCCAGACTTCTGTTCTCCACCAGCGGACAGCAGCGATACGTAAGCAATACGTAGGCTGCACCCGCGGATGGAAGCTACGTTCTCTCTCACCATCCAAAACGGGGACATTTCTGCTTCATCAATCTGTGTCTAATATTCCTCCTCCTCCTCCTCCTGCTCCTCCTCCTGAAACCTCACGTAATCACGCTGAACGGGCAATTTTTCTTAGGGCCACAAGGCTCACTCAAATAATTTTTCAGAACAATTTTTATAAGTTTCAATGCGCTTAAAAGCATTGGAACTTTAACTTGAACCAATTTTTCGTTACACTGGGCTGCCTCCAGGCCTAGTTACCACTTAAGCCACATTAACCAAAGCGATTAATGGGTTTCACCTGCCCTCTTGGCTGGCCATGGCCAATTTTTGGGATGTACATTAGTACTGTTGATACAGCAATTTTTGTGGGCCCTCGCCTACAGTGTAATCAAATTAATTTTTAGCCCACCTGCATTACAGCTGACGTTACCTCAGCTGTGTTGGGCAATGCAATGGGATATTTTTATGTACCGCCGGTGGGTTCCAGGGAGCCACCCATGCTGTAGGTGCACACTGAGTTTTTAATACATCTGTACACTTCTAAAGAACCCGTCTGACTGGGCCATGCAGTGTGGGCCGAAGCCCACCTGTATTACGCACGACATTACTACCTCAGCTGTGTTGGGCAATGCAATGGGATATTTCTATGTACCGCCGGTGGCTTCCTGGCACCCACCCAGGCAGTGGGTCCACAGGGAGTTTAACCTACATGTGTCCACTTGTAAAGAACCCCAGTCAGACTGGGGCATGCAGTGTGGGCCGAAGCCCACCTGCATTAAGCACGACATTACTACCTCAGCTGTGTTGGGCAATGCAATGGGATATTTTTATGTACCGCCGGTGGGTTCCAGGGAGCCACCCATGCTGTAGGTGCACACTGAGTTTTTAATACATCTGTACACTTCTAAAGAACCCGTCTGACTGGGCCATGCAGTGTGGGCCGAAGCCCACCTGTATTACGCACGACATTACTACCTCAGCTGTGTTGGGCAATGCAATGGGATATTTCTATGTACCGCCGGTGGCTTCCTGGCACCCACCCAGGCAGTGGGTCCACAGGGAGTTTAACCTACATGTGTCCACTTGTAAAGAACCCCAGTCTGACTGGGGCATGCAGTGTGGGCCGAAACCCACCTGCATTAACCCTTTCCAGTCCACTGTGTGACCTGTGAAGACATTAGGGTTTAAGGCTGTACAGCTCCGTTGTTGGTAGACGTCCGTCGGGGTTCTCTTACTGTATATTGCCAGCCTCTCTGCTGTCGGAGCCTATCCTACGTGTCAGCTCATGCAGTACTGGCTTTAGCCAGCATATAGCGCCGTTGTATAACAGCAGAAAAAGAGTAAGCCCCCTAGGAAAACCATATACAAATTGGATTGGAAAGGGTTAAGCACAACATTACTACCTCAGCTGTGTTGGGCAATGCAATGGGATATTTCTATGTACCGCCGGTGGCTTCCTGGCACCCACCCATGCTGTAGGTGCACACAGAGTTTTTACTACATCTGTACACTTATAAAGAACCCCAGTCAGACTGGGGCATGCAGTGTGGGCCGAAGCCCACCTGCATTAAGCACGACATTACTACCTCAGCTGTGTTGGGCAATGCAATGGGATATTTCTGTGTACCGCCGGTGGGTTCCAGGGAGCCACCCATGCTGTGGGTCGACAGGGACTTCACAATAGGGAGTTGTACCTGCCTGTGTCTATGAATTAAAAAGCCCGGTCTGACTAGGGCATGCAGACACCTTGACAGAATGAATAGTGTGTGGCACATAGGTTCCCCATAGCTATGCCCACGTGTGCAGCTCCTGATGGCGGTGGCACAGGATTCTATTTCTCATTGCTTCTGTACAGCATTGTGGGCTATCGCTCCGCCACTTTTAAAGAGGGTCGCTGCCTAGCCGTGCCAACCTCTGCAGTGTGTGCCTGCGGTCCCTCGTCATGGCAGACGCAATTCTAAATAGACATGAGCGTGGTGTGGCATGAGGGCAGCTGAAGGCTGCCCAGGGACACTTTGGTGTGCGCTGTGGGGGGGGAGGGGGGGCGGTTGGGCAGCATGTAACCCAGGAGAAGTGGCAGTGGAGTGTCATCCAGGCAGTGATTGTGCTTTGTTGTAGCTAGTGTGGTGCTTAGCAAAGGTATGCCATGCTAATGAGGGCTTTTCAGAAGTAAAAGTTGTTGGGAGGGGGGGGGGCCCACTCTTGCCGGTATTGTGGCTTAATAGTGGGACCTGTGAACTTGAGATGCAGCCCAACATGTAGCCCCTCGCCTGCCCTATCCGTTGCTGTGTCGTTCCCATCACTTTGTTGAATTTCCCAGATTTTCACACATGAAAACCTTAGCGAGCATCGGCGAAATACAAAAATGCTCTGGTCGCCCATTGACTTCAATGGGGTTCGTTGTTCGAAACGAACCCTCGAGCATCGCGGGAAGTTCGTTCCGAATAACGAACACCCGAACATTTTGGTGTTCGCTCATCTCTAATTATGACCTATAGTGTACATGAATGTATCAGTGGATAGCCAAGCACAGCTGAGCTCACTTATAAATGCATATACCTATAAAAATATCAGCCACATACTGTACACAAAAAAAGGTAAGTTGCACATTATAATCTTTACTAATTCTACACTGCAAGTGGCCATACTTGTGGCCATCATGATGCCTCAATGATTTCTAGTAGCTTATTTATTACTTTGATCTTTTATGGACCACTTATAATTGGTAGTGAGTTGTTCAGATAGAGCACTGGGATGACACCACCCAACAGATAAAGGCTTTGCTGATACATGCATGAGGACGGGTACCACCACAGTGTGCAATATGAAGAAGTTACATTAGCCCACCTTTACTATTTATGTGTTTTCATGTTCCCTTTATACAACAAGATCAGTAATTTACTTGTGTTGCATCTGGCACTTTATTGGCAGCAAGACACCTATATAGATGACTAAAATTGATTATATTTAATTTAGAGAAAAACAGCTTACAAGTCATGTAATCAATATCTAGAAATATTACAAGGCCACAGACTGTATTGGGGACAAGTGATCATTGAGGATAGGTTATCAAGTTGATCTGCAAGGGTCTACTGCTCTGAATAGCTGCCAATCAGCTAGTTGAATTGATAATGGTGCTGTTTCAATAAAAACAAAATAGTATATTAGATTAATAAAATTGGGATTATCACCTATTCTGTACTGTATATTAACGCATTAGTATTGTTGGGAGTACACACACTTTTAAAAATCTACAGTATTTCTTTCAGCTGGAGAAACAGTTGAGAGAAATGGGAGGTGCAGGCCCCTAGGTGGTGAAGGCCCCCGAACAACTATTCCATTTGATTTACACATCTAGGCATAATCAAGTTTTACCATACCATCCATCCTGACAGCACACATGGAGGTTGCCCCTCTTGTGCTCGTTGGGACAGGAAGAGGAGAGTTCTTACGGCCACCTCTCACTAACATTCTCAAGTGTTTCTTCCTGTCCCGACGGACAGAGGACATTCTCTGTGTCAGAGGGTGGACAGAAAGTTTACTTACCAAGGAGTCCAGGATCTGGTGCCCGCTTAGGAGAGCAGGTGCGGTGGGGAGACTGCCAGCAGTCAGGATATCGCAGACCCTCGGCAAATGCGCTATCCCTGTTCTTCAGTCCAGCACCTAACAGCGACTGGTTCTGGAGGATGACATGGTGCCGTGCCATGTGCGATAATGTCAGATGCACGCTCTGGTGGCATCAACGTGCTAAATTTGAAATAAAGGCGCCAGACTTGAATCCCTGAGAGCTTTCCTGCGGGATTCAAGCTCTGCATCACGTCCTAATGCCATGGACAGTGGGGATGGTGACAAAGGGAGTTCACCAACTGTAAGTAGTCCACTTGGACAAAGCAAAAAACAGTAATGACATATGTATGTTGATATAAAGGCTTCTCCTATTTACAGGAGGTAGCATTAAAAACAAAAACTGACAAAAAAAAATTAAATGATGCACATTTGTGCTAAGGAATTAGACGACAATGCAAAAAAGCTGATATGTATGGACTCTATGGGAAAAATCGTTAAGGACTAACATCCATCCTTAATGGAGGGCATCTGCCTAATGGTGAGGGAGGAAGTTCAGGCTATACGGTCGGAACCTGTTTCCGAGCCTCAGCCTGGATCTTCCATGCCAGCTCAAAGGGCTTGTATACAGGACTATAAGTTGTCCTCATCAAAACTGTCTGAGATGGACCATTCTGAGACGGAGTAATCTAAATTATCAGCGCCCGTCATAATGGAGGAGGATGATAAAAAATATTATTTCTCTAACCAGGACCTCTAGGAGTTAATAATGGCACTACGTAACACTGTGGAAGTGGTGCAGGTCTAGCAACTGATATTGGTGCAGGATGAGATGTTCAGGGGTCTCAGGTCTCAGCGCAGGAGATATTTTCCTGTAAATGAGAATTTAAAGCAAATCATTACTGAATAGTGGGGCAGAGCCGAGAGAAGGCTATCCATTTCTAGGAAGTTCAAGGATAGGCTCCTGTTTGCACAAGAGGACACGACCTTGTGAGATAAAGTGCCGAAGGAGGACATATAGGTAGCAAAGCTAATTAGGAAAACCTTCGTACCCTTTGAGGACACATCGCTATTAAACTCGAGTCTCATATAAAACAGATAACATTGAAAGAAGAAAAAAAGGCTACAGCTTTCCTGGCAGATACTTCAGCAGAGTCAGTGAAGTTTGCTGCCAGAAGTGCAATATTAGGGAATTCCACCAGGTGGCCATTATGGCTTAGACCCTGGACCCGGGACACAATATAAAAGAACAAGCTGTGTTCGATCCTCTTTCAAGGCAGATATCTGTTTGGTCCAGTATTAGATAAGATCCTGGAGAAGGCAGGAGACAGGAAAAGAGGATTTCCAACAGATTATTTACCTAAAAAGAGCTCGTCATTTCGGAAGCAGACATATCTACCCAGAGAAAAAGTAAGGGCAAAACAGGCAGGTGGTCGTATCCAAAAGGAGGTGGGGGTAGAAGTTCCATCTCTACCCCTAGGCCTGAATCCAAATTAGACTACAGTTCTGGTAGGGGGTACGTTCTCTCAGTGAGATGGAACTAGGTTTCTAGGAATCCCTGAGTTCTGAAGATAGTATCGTTAGGATACAAACTGAAGTTCTCATCCCTGCCCCCTAAAAAATTTCTGATCACTCCAGTTCAGACCCCTCTTATTTGAGAGCGATTGGAGGAAGGGGTTTGAAATTTATTGCTAATGGGAACTATCATACCAGTCCCTGTGAGGGAACAGTGTTCCGGTTATTCTTCTTCCTTATTTTAGAACCATACTTAATTTAAAAGCCCTTAATGAATATATCAGTTTTTCATTTTAAAATGGAACTTATTAGGTCGACAATTCCTAAAATTGGTCGATATAATGTCATATGTACGGTGGACATGAAAGGTGCCTACTATCACATACCCATTCATACTGCATATCAAAAATATCTTAGATATGCAGTGAGAATGAATGCAAAGATATTTCATTTTCAATTTATTTGTTTGCCTTTTGGTATTTCCTCAGCTCCAAGAGTTTTTTTTTAAATGATTGAGCCAATTGGCTTCCTTAAGGCTGATTTGGACACAACGATTCTCGCTCAAAAATCGCTCAAAGCTGTATTTTGAGCGAGAATCGTTTAGTCTAACTGCACTGACATTGTGCAGTTTTCGTTAACGAATCGCTGATCGTTCTCTTTCAGCATGCTGAAAGAGAACAATCAGCCTTATCAGGAGTTCACCGCAGGATACAGCTGATACTATTGTTTCAGCTGTATCCTGCTTCCTGAACACAGACGGGGTATGAAGAACACAGCGGTCCAGCTGTGTTCTGCATAACCCGCACGGAGCGCACAGCTATATATCAGCTGAGCGCTCCATGCACAGCGGGGTATGAAGAACATAGGAGTCCAGCTGTGTTCTGCATACCCCACTCGGAGCGCTCAGCTGTATGCCAGCTGAGCGCTTTGAGAAGACAATAGCTGGATGCAGAAGGCAAGCAGCCCTGCTTGTCTTCTGCATATCCTGCTCGGAGCACAAAGTGATCGCTCAATGTTTGAGCGATCACTTTACGCTGTAAATGCACACAACGATTATCACTCAAAAGACATCTTTTGAGCGATATTCTTTGTGTCTAAACCAGGCTTTAGAGAAAAGGGTATCAATATAATTTCCTATCTTGATGACCTTCTAATCATATCAGAGGATATAAGTTTTCTATGGAGCTTCACTGGGAGCATTTAGGTTGGCTTATCAATTATGAAAAATCCAGCCTAAATCTGAATACTTGGAAAATCTTTCTGGGAGTTCTTTTAGACTCCTCAAAAGGCTATTCATTTTTACCAAAACCTAAAATGAAAGATAGTATCTTCTCGATTGATAAATTTGAAAAGAAGAACTTGGTCTCTATGAAAGTCCTTGGGCAAATGACGGCTTGTTTGCCAATGGTTCCATGGGTATAGTTCCAATGTAGACCTGCAGCAAAAGATTCTATCTAGTTGGGGTAAAAAGCAATCCTCCATAGATGAAAAATTTAAACTATTATTCTCCGTAAAAAAATCCCTAAATTGGTGGTTGTCAACTGCCAATCTTAAAAATGAGTCCAGTGCTCCCTGTCCCCTTTCGTATCAGTGAACACTGATGCCAGTGAATCAGGCTGAGGAGCTCAAATAGCAGATAGAGTTTTACAGGACTCCTGGTCAACTTATGTCAGCTCCCAGTCTTCAAATTATAGAAAACTTAGAGCAGTCTGGGAGACTTTAAGACAGGCTGAAGATATAATGCGAGGGAAACATGTAAAGACAGTATTACAACCGTATTTTTCGTCATCAGGGTGGCACCAGACACCCTTATCTGCAACAATTGTCGAGAAGGATATTGTCTTGGCCAGAGAGACACATAGCATCCTTGTTGGCTGTACAACTAAAAGGGTCACAGAACTATGTGGTAGACTTTCTGAGCCGGGAAACACTAGATCCCAGAGAATGGACCCTGAATATGGAAGTGTTCCATCTTCTCACATTGCGATGGGGTCACCCCAAAGTAGATCTTTTTGCAAAAAGGACAAATTCAAAATTCCAAAGATTCTTCTCTCTAAACCCTACAGACAATCCTGTGGCTCTGGACGCACTATCCTAGAAGTGGGATATGGTACTGGCATATGCCGTTCCTCCTCTTCCCTTGATTTCCCAATCTCTTTGGAAAATACAGAACTGTCGAGCTACAGTTATTTTGCATTGCCCCAGCATAGCCTAAGAGACCTTTGTTTCCGCTATTAACCTCAATGGTGATACAGACCCCAATAACGCTGTCACTCAGGGAGGACCTTCTGTCACAAGGTCCAGTGTTTTGCCAGGAGATTCATTGGATGAAGCCAACGGCCTGGCTACTGAGTGGCAAAGATTAAGGACTATCGCATTAGATAATAAACACACTCTTGAAGAGTCGTAAGAACATTACCTCAAATATTTATTCTAGGATTTGAAAAAAATGTTGCTATTTGTATGGGTCAGATAGTTTAAATCTAAATAATTCCAATCATATGAAGATCCTAGGTTTTTTACAAGAGGATCTAGATAAGGATCTTATCCCTAGAACCCTGCGAGTACAGGTAGCGGCTCTCAGTTCCCTTTTTGATGTCCGTCTGATAGAAAACAGATCAGTGAGCAGGTTTCTGCAGGGAGCAGATAGACTTAAGCCTTTGGTGAGAAAATTGGTCCCCTCTTGGGACCTTAATGTGGTACTAGAAAGTCTCTGTGAACCTCCTTTTGAGCCAATACAGGTGGTATCCCTTAAAAATCTATCTAATGAAGTAGTTTTTTTAGTAGCCATCACAACCGCTAGATGGATTGGTGAGTATAGGCACTATCTTGTAGGGAACCCTACTTAAAGGTATTGGAAGATCGAATAGTGTTGAAACTAGATCCATCCTTCTTTCTAAGCTGGTGTCCCCATTTCACATGGAACAAGAGACAGTTTTGCCCTCCTTTTGTCCAAACTTTAAGAACAAACAAGAATGACATTTACACACTCTAGATGTCCGTGATGCAGTCCTGACAAAGTCTCAAAAACCTTTAGGAAATCAGATAATTTATTTCTTCAATTTCAGGGAGATAACAAAGGGGAAAAGCCATCAAAAGACACTATCGCTAGATGAATCAAGACAGCAATTCAGGAAACATATAAATCCGTAAATTTGTTGGCTCCGGGGGGGATAAAAGCCCACTGTACGAGGACGCTCGCTTCCTCTTGAGCCAAACGCAGTGGAGCCTTGACAGAACAGATTTGTTGGGCTATGACATGGTCTACATTTTCTAAACACTATCACTTGGATCTAAATTCTGGTAGGGAGCTGGCCTTTGGGCGGAAGGACCTGCAGACAGTGGTCGCCCCCTAAGGTTACGGTCATAATCTGGTATTGCCTCTGTGTGTGCTGTCAGGATGGACAGTATGGTAAAACTGGAATTATTCTTACCGCTAATTCCTTTTCCATGAGTCCATCATGACAGTACATACCTACCCACCCTTGTAAATGACTCCATATTGTGCATTTAAACATAACAGTATGTTGTTTTTTTCAGCAACAATAAAAGACTTGGGCACATGTCCGTTGTGATAATTTGAAACCATTGGAGAATGGTGATGGGAGGTGGCCTTAAGAACTCTCCTCTTCCTGTCCCAACGAGCACAAGAGGGTAAACCTCCATGTGTGCTGTCATGATGGACTCATGGAAAAGGAATTAAAGAATAATTAAAGTTTTATATGTTGTATAAAATAACTGATTCATGTTCCATTTATTAAAAGTCCAAACTTACAAATATATGTTATAAAGATGAAAAGAAACATACACAAACTACTTTTTCAAGCAGAAATCTATATAACTACTCCAAGTGCATCCAAGTAAGTTGAAAGTACAGTAGGTTTAAAGGAAATGATGCAGAACTTAAACTGCATAGCCCTCCGTATACTTCATTAGCTGTTTCTTCTTGTTTTTCCTTCGTATATCATAGAAATAGGAGAATAGACCTCCTGTTGTCTTTGCTGCAGATAGTGGAAACAGCAAAAAACAAGAACCGATTCTCCCTCCAAGGCTTCAATATTCAGTGAAGAAATTTGTAGACATTATAATAGAAGGCAAGCAGCAAGACACCTGTGTTGAAAACTTGGAGCCTTGGAAGCAGAATGTACACTCTGTCTCTACTTCTGCAGTTTTTGCAATATGCAGCACAAACAACATGGGGTCTGTGCTCCTATATCTTAAAAAGTAAACTCAATTGACTAATGTAGTATAAAGAAAACTGCACAGTTTAAAGTTCTACGTGAATTTCTTTTCTACTTGGACATAGACTTTATTACAAGTAAAACACTGGTCTTCAATCAGGAGATTTGAATCCAAGGTCTTTGCAAAAGTCACTTACACCCCAGCAGCTAAGGGAATTAAATTAAACTAAAATCACTGTCATAGCTTGATAAGAAATCCCCAGGGCATCCACAGAGGTTTTAGCAATCATATTACCGTATCAGAATGAGGACATTTTGCACTTTCTACTTGTTCACTTGTTCAAACATTCACTTGTCTCACATACACAAAAAAGGACATTTATATGTAGAGGCGCTGCTGCAGTTTAATGCTTAATACGTTGAGGTTAATATTTGATTAGAAAGAGTTTGTGTCTCCATGCAAAACTGCAAAAATAATATATATATATATATATATGTATATATATATATATATATATGCAAAAGCCCTCACTCAGTCACTGACTCGGCACTGATTCTCTAACTTCCCGGTATTGTACAAGCATGAAATTTGGCATGACCATTCTTTAGGTCCTAAATAGGAAAAGTAAAGGGGTCACAACTAGAGATGAGCGAGCACGCTCAGATACAGCAGTTACTCAAGTGAGCATCGCTCTTCTCGAGTAACTGCTTACTGGTCCGAGTGTGCTCGGGGGTGGCAGCGGTGAGCAGCGGGTGGTGGTGGGTAGCGGGGGGGGAGGGTGAGAGAGAGGCTAAATTTCCCATTTTCTCACCTGTTCACACGGCCGGGCTATGGCATGCCGCAGCCTGGAATTCTATGGGATGCTGCTAAGGTCTCTCGTCCACCCTTTCCTGGCTGATAGCAGTAATAGAAGCCTATGGGAACTACCAGCAAGGGGAGTGGAGGGACTTTAGCAGTGCTTTCTATTCTAAATTCCCTCCCCCTCCATCCCCAGCCTATGGGAGCTGCTGGCAAGGGGAGGGGGAGGGACTTAAGTGGCGCACGAGTGGCAACATAGCTGCCTATGGCAAATTGGGACAGAGTATTATATTTGCTAGTACCTTAGGCACTTGTTAATGAAGTTAGTGAGTATATAAAGGAGCACATGTGTAGTTTTAGGCTAGTTTCACATGAGCATTTTATCATGGCAATTTTGCCGCGATAAAATGCCGGCCGAAAATCACGACTATCTGAAACATTGGATTCCAATGCATTTGTTCAGATGGGCAATTTTCCGGTGCGTAAAATTGCTGGCTGGCAAAGATAGCGCATTCTGGGTGGCTGCTTTTACAACTGCCGGAAAAGATAGGTCTTGTCCTAACTTTTGCCAGAATATGCTGGACATTCCCATAGACTACTATGGGAACCCATGAGAACCATTAGAAATGGGAAGGGGAAGGGAGATTAGCAGCTGCTCATGTTGCTAAAGTCTGTCCCCCTCCCCTTGCCGGCAGCTCCCATTGGCTGGGGAGGAAAGGGAGGGAGTCTAGCATGACTAGATCTACTAATCCCCTGCCCCGTTCCGCCCCTCCCCTTCCCTTGCCGGAAGCTGGCTAGGGGTGGAGACGGGGAGGGAGTTTAGCACACTAGCTCTGCTAAGCTCCTCTAATTTCCCTTTGCCGGCAGCCAGCAAGGGAGGAGAAGGGGAGGGGGTTTACAGAGCTGAACTCTCTTTCCCTAGCCAATGGTATTCCAGGCTGCAGCATACACACTCAGCCATCTGAATGGGCGAGAAAACAGGTCATGGCTACTTCTCGTTAATGCGATTTTCAGTCACAATTCAGGCGGCCAAAAATCGCAGCACCCATGTGAAAGAGCCCTTACAGCTATGCTTGAAAAAGGCTATGTTCAGACAAAACTTTCCACCTGCTTTTGAATCTACATATCCTTTTTTTTGACACCACTCCTTCGGAGCTGCCTTTAACTTCTTATAATGAACAATTTATTGTGTAGACTGTAGGTGGCTGCCAGATATCTTTAGTTATATGCTCGTTGGGAATTAGCTTAATTTGTTGTTCTCTTGATTACCTCATTTGCTTATTTGAAGTTTTAGAGCTGCTCTGCCAGTACTGTCAGATTAATTTAGCACATTGATGAGAGATTTGCAATATAAAAAAATGTTAAATTAGGTAAAAGAATATGTTAATTGAACATCAGCCTCTTTAGTCCAAACAGTTTTTTTCATCAATTAAATTAATTACTTTAAATTGTTTTTGAGATATTATGAGCAAAATATATTCTTTAATGAACTTAATAGTTCCATGTAATAGTTATATTTCTGTGAAACTTTTATAATCAGAGTCAAAGAAAAGAAATGTAAAACTGCACATAAATGGTGACTGCGTTTTGATGCTTCAGATGTACAGTGTGTGAGAACTTTCTCACAGCTTTTTCCCAAGTGACACTGTGTTTTGCTTATAATCCAGCAGCTTTGTCAGCACCACAAGATTAGCTCGGAAATCTCATCACTTCTCATGCAGTATATATTTCATAAATCTCTTCACCTGCCTATGTGTTGTATGAACAAGCACTACTCCATGAATTTACTATTGTAATTACCCAATCATTAGTAAACTTTTTAGGAAGTCTGTCCATTTTTGGTATATTATACTACAGCCCTTCTTTATTATTCATGTTCAAGACAGCATTTATGACATAGAATGAAGTTAATGAGACTCTGGCGCTGTGCTGGTGCTGTGCACTCCTCTTTATATACTGAAGATATGAAGGCTAATATAATGAGGTTGACTTAAGCCACAGAAATAGGTAGAGAACAATCTTTTATATGCTTAAAACATATACCTAGAAACAAGAAAGAATTGTTAAAACCATATATAATATTACTATATATTCTAAATTGTTAATATTATGCAGAAGGTATTCTGCTAGTTTGAATAAATGGAACATTAAGATTATAATGAATTTAATCCATGCCCAAATGACGGAGAAGACGTTTAGAAATTAAAAAATAGCAACTCAAAGCAACACCAAGAAGAGATAAATTGAAAAGATGTTTATGAAGCCCTCCATTAGAGAATGTATCTGGCAATAATTTGGCTAAACTAGAAGGTTGGTGTGCTTAAAACACAAAAAGTGGAGAATTCAGCCAACTATTAGAAGGCCTAAAGCAACCTTCCGGCCCTAGGCAAACATTGATGGCTGCACCGCTTCTCTAACTAACTGATGCCCACTGTGCATTACTAGACATCATTAGTCTGAGACACCACGCACTACTTTGAATGGTCAGTGTTGTGTCCGAGCTGAATAGGACAAAATAATAAAAAGTGGGGAAGCCGGGAATCTGACCCTAACCTACTGATGTGGGGAGACCATACCTAAAAGTGAAGTGCTCACCCTGATAAAGGTGACCCCATGGCTGGAGCCTGGGGCAATACTTATTTTTACTAGATGTGACAATGAATATGGCAAAAGCTAGATCGTACACAAACATATAAACCACAATCACACAGTATGCAGTAAACCTCAAACCTCCCCAATTTGTGGCTGAAGACAGCCTGAATGGTAGTTTTCATTTGCAAGTCTATGCAGGGGATCTCAAACTATGTGTTTGAAACAGAGAAGAACCCCAATAAAAGTATATTAAGACTAGTTAAACATGAGAATATCGTGGGCTTTATACATTCCCATAATATGAGCAAATGTCCTGGCCCGACCACAGGTCTAATGACCCAAACTCAGAGCATTCTAAATTTTTGGCTTTTAGGTTTTCTTCAGACTTCCTTCAAACACACTTTTTTTTCTTGCAGCTTTTTTTGTGTGTGTCTAAACACACATCAGTACCTAGAGCATGTAGCGACTTTGGGGCAAATAACACCAATGACCCAGAAAAAAGTGTGAAAAGTAAGAATAACAAAGCCACAAAAATGCATTGCGCATTGATATTTGTCTTGCAACAAATATGAAAATGTAAAAAATGCCAGAGAAAAAGTTGCAAAAATGCAGCTTTTTCCTTAAAAATACAATATGTAAAGCCACCCTAATGCCACCTTCCCACATGGCGGAAACACTACAAAGTTTTAGCATGCAGAATCGCTGCAGGAATTCTGCAACATTTACAGTAAAAGCCATGTTGGAGGGAATTTTAAATAATCTGCTTCACATGATGCAGATATTTTCTGCAATGAATCCGCAACGTTTTTGTAAAATACTGTGGGTTCTGATTCTGCAGCACATCTATTTATGCTGCTGAATCGTGCTGCGGAATTCAGGCATCAAAATACAAGGGTTGAACGCTGCAGCTTGTTATGCAATTAAAAACACAGCCAATTCTGTACCAATTAGGTGTGAAATTGGCCATGGTGGAATTTATTCTGAATTGCTGCAGGTATTCTATTGTGGAATGCCCGCAGTGATTCCGCCATGTGAGAAGGGGGTCTAAGAGTTAATTTGCACAGAATTTTGGACATATCTATCTTGTAAAAATTAAAATGGTATTCAGTGGTGGATGTTCATGGGTACAAAATGTTCACATATTCATCCGCTTGTAATTCCCTAATGTAGCCATTAAAGTGACTCCAAACCAAAGCCTCATTTTAATCACAAAAATGTGAAAATTAGGAAAAGTCATAGTCAGATGTGGAAAGTGTTGCTGTCACTTTTAATCTAGAAAATGTATTAATCTTAAACTCCCATTGTAATTTTAAATTCTTCAGCAGACTGAATTCTAAGCAGCAAATTCAAAGAAATGTGTTTCATTACATTAAAAATCTTACCTCTTTAAATAGAAATGAAACAGTGCCAGCTGGATGCAAGCTTTGATGTTATTTTGTTTCATCTTCTCCAAATGTCTAATATGTGAATTAATTTCCTAATGGGGAAGGAAAGAATTGATGCTTCATGTATTTCCTCATCATATTTTTTCCCACCTCAGTTGTGTAAACGGCAGGTGTGAAAGGAAGGAATTAATACTGTCCCCTGTACAGCCTGTAGGGATGTTAGGAACTACTCTTATCTGTTCAGTTTACACTCTCCTCATTCAGTAGAATATTCTATAATTATATATTCGAGCTTAGCTACAGTATAAGCATCCTAGAGATAATGACCATTACATAGGGGTCATCCGTGTTTGTAAACACACACATTTTTCATGTTCTACAATTTACAACTGAAATAAATGCTCTACAATATATATATATATATATATATATATATATATATATATATATATATATATATATATATATGTATATATATATATATACTGTATATATATATATGTATATATATATATATATATATATATATACATATATTCTATGCTATTACATTTAATCAACGTTTTTAGACTCTAAATCAATTTCTACCCCTGAGGACTTCCATCACATATTTTGTTGTCAGATCAACACATAAACACATCATGTCAACGCTTTGAAAAGAATTAGACAATTTCACATAAAGCAACTCATTTCTCTATAGAAAAGCTCGATAATTATAGTTAGACTAAACAAGTTCTTGCATCCATCAGATATGGGCTTGAATCATTTTTGTTTTTCATTGTAGACTTTATATATCTTATGCAAATTTTGGGACTTCCCAGAGGAGTCAGGCCCGAACTTACAGTCAGCAATGCTCTCAGCATGCTCAGTCGGGCTCCAATAATGCCCCACATACACCATTGGAGCTATGAGATCTTGCTAATTATCATGGGATCTTATGGGTCTTCACACAGACAGAAATCTGCCCTTAAACTTCTTTCACATGAGCAGGACGATATATGCTATGTTGGGATTGAAAAATCTGGTGAACGGGGGCACAGAACAAATGTTTGTGCGCCAGTTGATATGGCCTGGCGAGGCCGGCGCCAAGCTCACCAGGCCATCGCCCATTTCCCCTCCCTCCCCATCGCAGGCTCACCTCTTGTTCCTCCCCGCTCATTCTGTGCAATGGGAGGGGGCGGAATGGGGGCGGAGTTAAGCTGCAGGCCGCCCTGGTTCGTCCCATTGATGGCTATGGCCAAGGGTTGGGGAGAGAGCAGGCACTTAGCTCCACCCATGCCCCACCCATTGCCCCAAGCCATCAATCAGAGGAGGCGGGGCAGGCTGGAGCTTAGCTTTGGCCCGGTCCCACCACCTCCCATTGCACAGAACGAGCGGGGAGGAAGAAGAGGTGAGCCTGCACAGGGGGAGGGGAACAGAGGGAGGGAGTTTAGCAGCCACGCTGCTAAACTCCTTCCCACCTACGGCCGCTGCCATGGGCTCCCATAGGAGCCTATACAGCGGCCGACGTATTCCGGCCCAAAAGATAGTTCCAGGACTAGATCTTTTGGGCCCGATGTAAAAATGCCTGCTGCTATATTAGCTTCTCACAAATACGCCCATGTAATCTGATGCATTGTAATCCACTGCATCAGATTACAGCACATTTAGGCTAGTTGTGAAAATGGCAGGCTGATATGCGCTCATGTGACAATGAGAATGCTGATTATTGCTTGCTCATGTTAATGAAAGCTTAAAGATTTGCTTTCAAAGACATGTCTTTGGGTTTTCAAATTAGTTTGTATGTAGCCAAGTTCAGAATAACTAGTAAACCACTCAAACTGAGGTGATTGAAAGTTATCTTTTTAATCAATTAACAATCAGCAATTTATATATAGGCACATGCCCCACTTGCATTAATTATAATTTATTAGAATTCATTTATTATCATTGGCTTATAAAACTAAACACAAATATTAATATGTATGACAGGCTATTGATATCTGAATCACCAAACTGACGTCTCCCAGGCGGAGTGGCACTGTATATGATAGACTTCATGGAACAAGGGTACAGAAACTTATAACAATAAAATAGGATAAATATTTAGGAACATGCGTCCTTGCTAAGGAACAAGTCATCTTGACATGCCAATCAGTCTGGATTCTTCATCTTTATCTACTGAACATGGCCTCGCCATTCACTCAAGGCTTTTTAAGCAGTTATTTAATATCTATAAATTCTTATTTCAGAGGAAAATGGCAATGTATGATAGGCATATAATATGGATACTTGATACAGAAATGGAAGCACAATAGAGTCATATTTAATTCACTAACATTCGTTATTTTTACATTGGCAGATGATCTGTGGTATTGGGATGAATAATCAGTAATTTCATTGTGTGCCTGCATAATACTATCAATGGTCAGCTGCACATCTCCCTGTTCACATTACGAGATGTGCAACCAATGAGCAAGCATTTTCATGGTTGCATAAACAACCAAATCAGTCAATGAACAAGAATTTGCTGCTTTGCCATCTGATTGACACATTTACATAGCCTTATGATTCAGCAAACATTTGAGTCTCATTGTTGCCTACTGGCTACAGTACTAAAGGTGCATTTACACTGCAAAGATGATCGCTCAAAAGATAGCTTTTCAGCAATGATTTTGCATTAACTACTACTTGGCATTAATGCCTATTAATACCAAATAGCAGCATGTGAGCCGCCCACCAGGAGCTGTAATCAGAGAACAGACCTCCCTCTGTTTTCTGGTTACTTTCGCTTTGATCTGCCAGAAGAGCTGACAGCTGAGAACAGCTGATACAATATTATCAGCTGTAATCAACACTTCACGGGCAGAGCACAGCATGCGGTCCTGCTTATCAGCTGTTCTGCTGAAGGATGGTTTTCAAGCAGAACTGAAATCTATAATTCGACAGAAAACTAAAAGATGGGCACATTTAGGCACAAAGATTATCGCTGAAAAGATAGCTTTTGAGTGAATGTTGAGTGGTAATCATTGTGCCTAAATAGGCTTAAATACAGCAGTGATAGTCCTTATCATGACAAATGTATTAGTGTAATGGCCCATTTACACTTAATGATTATTGCTGACAATTCATTCAGATGAGCGAATTTGAGTGCTAATTGTTCAGTGTGAATGCAAAAAAATCGCTCACTTTTCATTCGCGGTTTGTGAAGCTGACTTTTCAGTCAGCTTAGAAAAACATTGTTGGATTGCTGGCTTCTCATCCTGTGTAAATGCTCACAGCTCAGTGCTTCACATAGGAGCTGAAGCGCTGAGTGTCAAGCGGATGAGAAGCCTGTAATCCAGCGACAAGTCTTTCTGTGTAAACGCTGTGCAAGAGAGCTGACGACCTTAGTGGTGATGTCCGTGCTCATGCAGTCACTTAAATGACTGTTGGCCCATGTAAAAGGGCCATTACTGTAGACCAATCTGTTTTAGGCAGAGCGAGGAGATCTGAGGATGAGTAACAAGATCTCATGGTTTCGATCTTGTACACAGCTGGTGGGCATTATGGGAGCATCATTAACCAGAAATCATGGTTTTGACAGTCTTTTAGCCACTTATTTTTAAAAAAAGTTTTAGTTCCCTATGCACAACCTGATTTTACAATATAAATTATAGCATCTAGGAGGCAATAACATATTTGCTTTTTTTAAGAAAAGCAAAGAAATCTGTCATTTTGCATCAGTATTTGTAAGTCAATACAAGGAATGTGTCAAATGCACAGAACATATAAAAATCTTTCAATTATACTTCTATGTAGGTTCCATTCTTGGTTTTGGCTCAGAAATACTAAAAAAAATTCTGACCATGTGAAAAGAATGTTAGTAATGAAGAACAGTGTACGCGAGTGAATGAGGGCTGCTTAAACCAAAGTTTTGGTCTAGTAAAAAACATTGCACCAACATGCTATATCTTTGACCTTGTTTAAAATATAAGTTCAGTTTAATCCCCCAATTTTGGTGGATCAAACTAGTTAGTTTAGCAGCTGAAATCCAAAATGGTGGGCTCAGGTGATAGCCTTTTCCTGGGTGGAGAAATCACGTCCACATTTTCTGCTTGTAACGACCATGATTTTACCATCTCTATGAATGCTGGGAAGATCACCTGACTGCAATCACCAATCACTGTTTGTGATACATTTCCTCTAGACTCTTTGATCCCCAATGGTCTATAGTTAATGTAAAAACCATGGTGATCTAGGATAACGAATAGTTAAAGTAACAACATTGATGTTCCAACGAGTAATAAACAAAATTGTTTATTGTACCGAATTAAACCTAAATTGTTCCACTTAGTCTAACCTTCAAATTGACAATATAAAAGCCTTAAGGGGATTCATAACCCTAAACTGGTATTTATATCAGATTTCTGTGGTAAAATCCAAATGTATAAAATCAGTATATTTCAAAAACGTTAAAACTTGATACCAGAATACACCATCTGTACATATAAATTGAGTTGTAAAATATACTTCTGACTTATGTCACTTATTGTGGTAGGTATCTCAGACCTTGAACAACCCACTTTCCCTCTAGCAATTTTCATTCTATTTTTGTAGGAGCATTTTTGTATGCATAATCTGGCCGGAGGCAAAGAATCAGCAGACTGTCTTTATCAGACATGACTTTGATGGATGTATTATTCCGGCAAAGTAATACAGTTCATTTAATGAAATACCTATATGTAATAGAAATGTATGTCAGATTGACAGCTAAATAACTGAAAAACATGTGTGAGCATATGATCGCAATCAAATATTTTCGCTGTAATTCTAAGGTAAAGTATTAAGTCATGTAATAATAATTATTAATTGTAGTAGTGAAAGTAGTATATATAATTTTATTAGCATAATAGCTGAAATATTAGAATTCAAAAGTTAGACTTTGGAGTCTGTTACATAAGTGTTTTTTACCGCGTGTTACACATGCGGGTTTTGCGTGTGTAATAAGCAGTAACTAACTTTACATTACTTTCAACGGTACCTCTGACCTACAGTGCGAGAAATGTGCGTGCAAAAAAGAACGCAATATGCTCTATCTTGGTACATATTACACGTGCATACACACCTAGATAGTTTATGGGGATTTGTTGGCACACGGCAGTACACAATGCATTGCATACTACTGAGTGCTCCTGCATGTGAAATATACCTGCGGAGAACGCTCGTGTGAAAGAGCTCTTAGACTAATAACATATTATAATTACAATTTAATATCATATAGTAAAATATTGAAACCATAAATTCAGTGATAAAACAACATGTTAGGTTTGTAACGGAGATAAAGTGCCAATTACACGATTCAACTGTTGATCTCCTGTTCAGTCAAACCTCCTGTCTCAAAGTCAACTATTCTAATGGGCTAAAGTGTTGTGGCTGTGAACAATAGGGGCTTGAGAGGAAGCAAGACAGGATGGTTCCTTGATCTAGGTTGTTAAATTAGGAGGACATGTTCATGAACTTAGGCCCGTTTGCACCAAACGATTATCATTTGAACAACCAAATGGACTCAGAGTTTGGCCATTCTCTTGTGTAGCTGGTTTATACAGGCAGATACATGGTTGGCTCAATCAAACATGCAGTCATACTCATTCGCTGTTTTTTGAACGCTAATCTTTCCATCTAAGGGCTCAGTCACATGGGCGCTGATCCGCCCGTGTTCCTGCACAATAAGACGGCCGCACTGCAGGTGCGGACAACTCTCCACACCGCTGGAAGAAAGAGCAGACGACTCTCTGCACCGCCTGAAGAAAGAACACATGACCGGCAATAGAGCCGGTCATGTGTTCTTTCTTCCGGCGGGGTGCAGAGAGTTGTCCGCACCTGCAGTGCAGCTTTGTGGGGGAAGTGCAGATAAAAAATAAAGGGTATTAATGTGCACAGAGCTACAGGTTTTGTTAGATTGTAATAGAGTACATTTTTGTGCATATATTAGTTTTTACATCAATGCTTCCCAGTGCATACATTTCAAAAAGATTTGTAAGTTGTGAGGGGGCTTCCATGGATCGGACTTACTTTTTCTCACATCCTATAAGTTTGGGATAAGATTGAGATCTGGGGAATTACGAGGTCAGGTCAACATTTTGAACATTTTGTCATATTGCTTAAACCATTGCTGAACAATTTATTTGGTCTGTAGCAAGAACCCAAGATTCACCGAAGAAATTTCCCAGAACACCACACTGCCTCTGCCAGCTTGCTTTTTTCCCCCGTAGTACCTCCTGGTGCCATCTCTTCCCCAGATAAGTGATGCTGATGCCTACTGGCCCTCTGGATGATGTAAAAGAAAAGGTGATTCATCAGGCAAAGCCTCATTCTTCTATTGCTCCATGATCCAGTTCTGATGCTCATGTGGCCAGTGCAGGTATTTTTGGCAGTAGATAGGGGTCAGCATGGGCATTTTAT
Organism: Eleutherodactylus coqui; assembly: GCF_035609145.1. Lineage (NCBI taxonomy): Eukaryota > Metazoa > Chordata > Amphibia > Anura > Eleutherodactylidae > Eleutherodactylus > Eleutherodactylus coqui. The sequence continues at coordinate 109,934,992 of NC_089843.1, read as the reverse complement.
GTTACCGTAGTTCCATATGGGATTAGACTACATGGGCTAGACTTCGCTCCCCATTTGCATATATGAGCCTTGGGCACCCATAACCCTGTTTTAGATTCAGTGGTTGTCCTTGCTTGAACAACTTTGCATTTTTTGGTATTAATCACTGCATATTAGGAACACCATATTTGGCTACATAAATATGATGAATTACACTTATAAGTCCCGCTTGCCATATACATTGTCCATAATGTTCATAATATACATGCACATATCCTCTCATCCTCCAACATTCTCTTGTATCATCTGTAAATGAAGCTGATTTAATACTCATTTGATTAAAATAACTTTATCAGCACAGACTTTGACAAGGGAATAATAACACCCAGTTGACAATTTATTACTAATTATCCGAGGTGAGTACCAGCAGAATATCACAACACAGAGTTCGGACTCATTCAGATGGTGTATTTACGTATGTATTTTTTGAGCTGAACCCCATTGATTTGCATTGCGGTATTCATACATGCATATTGCATGTGCATAGTTTATGGACGTGAACAAAAATTGCTGCAAAATATGCAGTATCCACTGTGTATTTATGCATGAAATCAATGCGACCTTCTTGCGGTTTATTTTGTGGGCGTAAAAAACACAAGGCTGTATTTGCGTAAAAAAACCTGCAGGACGCAGGAAATGCGCACAGTTTTGGTCCATAAAAATGCTGTGAATTTAAGAAAAAAAGGTGCTACATAATTGCTATAACAGAGAGAACAAAGGACTATATTTACTAAAAGAGACATGTCAGGAGTAATGCTAGGTTCCTTAATAGTGCTATATCATTCTGTGCACATCAGACAGGTGACACAAGTGTCTTCAGGTTAATACTTATGTGTGATTCGTCTCTCAGACCAACAGTGAAATATGTCCTATTTGCATGGAAAAAATTTCATGTAAGGATTTCATTTCCGTTCCCCGGATATATACTCATGCATATGATTGTGCTCCAGCCTCAAAATCACTGGGTCAAATTTATTTAAATAATGTGCATTCCAATGTGTATGAAAAGCCGTCATTTAGTGACATATTTATAAGATTTGATGAATATCTAAAGAGTTCTCTGCAGCTGTTCTTGCATTGCATGAGAGAAGGAACAGTACAATGATTAAATCATAGCCCGCTCTGCCATAGCACTCTGTGTATTTTAATTTACAAGTCTATTTATTGTCTGCTAGGTGACTGAATTCTAAAACCTTTCCTATGCTTCTAATCAAAAGAGTATGTGAGACACAGAAGGTGATGTAGGCGTAATATCTGGATGCTGGCATTGTGACCGATGAGTTCAATATGATGCTGATTATTAAGTATATTAGATTAAGTGCCAGTTTACCTGCCTTTTAGTTCCTTTTAAAAGGCTTTAAATTATTTCTTGTTTTAACATCAGACACCAATAGAGAACTTCAATGCAATCACCTTGGCTGATTTAAAATCATTTTGAAGTATCATTACATGTGACAATTATCATTGTATAAATGACCATATTTACAAACTGAATGCTGCTTATGAAACAACATTGACCACAGAATGGCTGGAGGGTATTGGTAATAACCGTATAGGTTCAAACATCAATTTTTATTTTATACTAAAAAGCCGATTGTCTCGATTAGAAAACCCATTTGATATATTAAGGAAGTTGCAATCAATTGTTTTTTTTTTACTGTAGATTATTCGACAAGAACTACCGGGGTGCAATTGACACCATAATATAAGATATGCATGTGTGTGTGTGTGTGTGTAAACAATGGAACGTTAACAGTTTTTGAATGTCATCAGACCGACTAATTACAACTACAGCAGAATAAAACTTTTTGGGCCTCCTTTACCAAAACTGTCTGACACTAAGACAGTCCTTGTTGACCATCCAATCACAGTGCAACTTTGATTTTACCTTAAGATATTAAAGCTGTTCTGTGATGCGCTACTAAGGGTACGTTCACACGAACGTATATCGGCTCGGTTTTCACGCCGAGCCGATATACGTTGTCCTTGTGTGCAGAGGGGGGAGGATGGAAGAGCCAGGAGCAGGAACTGAGCTCCCGCCCCCTCTCTGCCTCCTCTCCACCCCTCTGCACTATTTGCAATGAAAGGAGGTGGGGAGGGGCTAAGTTCCGAGAATTAGCCCTGCCCTGCCCCGCCTCTCCCCATTGCAAATAGTGCAGAGGGGCGGAGAGGAGGCAGAGAGGGGGCGGGAGCTCAGTTCCTGCTCCTGGCTCTTCCATCCTCCCCCCCCCCTGCACACGAGGACAACGTATATCAGCTCGGCGTGAAAACCGAGCCGATATACGTTCATGTGAATTCACCCTAAGGGCAACAAGGACGTGTCAGACAGTTTTGCTCCATGAAAAATGTTTTATTTCTGTTTCCATTTCTATCAAATTTATGTATCTGAATGTCAACAAACATGAATTAGAAATGATTCAAATCGGGAAGATTATTTGTAATAAGCCTGAATATATTTTTTAAGGATATGAATTAAACCAGTGCAACCCTTTACAACTAAGATGAGTACTGGAGATATTTATTTTATGTCTATTATCTGGATTGCCTTGCCAATGAGGAATTTCCTCCCCTGCACCATCAATCAAATCTGTATCGATCTTGATCAGATTATATGAACATTCAGCGAGCTGAAACATATCTTGTTGTTCCCCTTATACTTGTTTCTCAGTCAATGTCTGACTTTTTTGTAAACCTGTTCTGCCCTGGGCATCACATGCTGGTGGACTAGACAAAATAACCTTTAGTACACCCTCTACTTTGCATAGACTATGGGAAATTCCCCAACACTTGTTTATCAGTTTAGGAGAGTGATAGCCACCACCCTGTACATTCTAAACAGACATGTGAATCAACAGTGCAGCAGTGCCCCATCTATGAGGCAAGTTGAGCAATCTGCCCGATGCACCACCCCTTCCTAAATGCAGGGGGCAGCAATTCCTCTGTACAGATTCCCAGTGGGCCATGATGCTGCCTGGGATTGGTGGGCCATGGATGATACCTGCTGATTCTCTGGCTGAATTTAAAGTTAATTGTATTGGCATCTTTAAGGCTGCACCGCTGACAGAAGCCACGCTGGGCTCCCTGCAACATCGGCTGATGTCTTCTATGTGATGCAGAGGATACGATGATGTAATCGTGACTGACTTTATTATTTTACGAAGGGGGCCAATATGACTGCTATTCGAGGATATATTTTGGGTGCTGCAGTGGACAGTATAGCTACTATTTAGAGGGGACTGTATGGCAACTATTACAGGGAATACTATGGATATTTTTACAGGAAAAATTATGGCTTCTACTACAGGTGAAATAATGGCTAATGATGAGCGATTAGTGGAACAAATGGTTCATATTGGGATTAGGCCAATTAACCAAAATCATTGTAATTCTGGACGGCTGATTCTGACTGCCATTAACCCCTTAACAACCAGCCCATAGTGTTTTTACGTCCTGCCCAAGTGGGCTTTATTCTCTGAGGACGTAAAAACATGCGTCCTGCAGAGAATAAAGCCCCGTGGGCTATGGACGTGACAGCTCCATGCTGTCGGTGCCCGCAGGTAGCTGACAGCATGGAGCTGTCATCCTGGGCTGCGGGCAGTCCCCCCCGACATTGCAATTGGCGCTATCCAATGGATAGCGCCGATCACAATAAAGTGAAAAAAAAAGTTTAAAAAGTTAAAGATTCAGCTGCCCTGATGGATCAAATCCAACAGGGCAGCTGAAATTACTCACCCGGCTTCCCTGATGTCTGCTGCGGAGAATGGGTCTTCCGGGACCCGGCGCGGCTCTTCTGCGCATGCGCGCCAGACGAATGACGTCACGCGCAGAAGAATGGGAGCCCCGGGGAGTTTCAAATCTCCTGGTTCCCGGCTCCTGAAGGTAGTGGATACTACTATCCAATGGATAGTGGCGATCGCGAAAAAGTTTAAAATAAAGTAAAAATAAATTTAATTTCACCTTCCCTCATGGATCGGATCCACGAGGGGAGGTGAAAATACTCACCCCCGGTCCTCAGCGGTGCCCCGGTCATTCGGGACCAGAGTCCCCTTCTGCGCATGCGCGCCCGATGATTGACATCAGGCACGTGCACAAAGGGGCTCAGGACCTGGGAAATTTAAAATCCCTCTGCTCCTGGCTGCCATGTGTAGCCAGGAGCAGAGGGATGTCCCTGCAGAGATGATCACTGTTATCCAATGGATAGCAGTGATCATTTAAAGTAAAAAAAAGTGTAAAAAAGTAATTTAAAAAAAGTGTAAAAAGTAAAAAAAAAAGTTTAAAAAGTAAAAAAAAAGTTTAAAAAGTAAAAAAAAAAGTTTAAAACGCTTACATTTCATCTCCCCTCACGGATCATATCCGTGAGGGAGGATGAAATTACGTACCTAAGGCCCCCAGGATTTATCCGCGGACCTTACCACAGCTTCTGTGCACGCGGCCGTCGCCAAAGTGGCGGACGCATGCGCAAAAGCCGTGGATTGCCAGGATAACTTAAAATCTCCCTGCTCTTGGCTACAAAACTTAGCCAAGAGCCTGGAAATTTCACCGGGGGCCGCGGTGAGCGGTTCCTGATCACGTGTTCGACGTTATCCAATGGATAATGGTGATCACATAAAAGTTTTTTTTTAAAGTTAGTTTCATCTCCCCTCACCGATGCGTTCGGTGAGAGGAGATTAAACTTTTTACCGGAGGCCTCCGTATTTGCACCCCGATGCGATCCTCATCCGTGAACTTACCTGGATTCTGCACATGCGACAGCCGGCAAAACACCGGACACATGCGCAGGAGTCGGGGAGCCCAGGAAACTTAAAATCTCTTTGCTCTCAGCGACCAACAGTCACCGAGAGCCTGGAGCAGTGACGGGTGGCCTCGTTGAGCGGTCCCCGATCATGTGATAAAAAGACAGCGATCTACCTTAGGTCGGTCTCACATGACTGGATAGGAATTACGGATTCCGCATGCTTCTCATCCGTGGTAATATGCAGATCAATCGCATTGGATTACACAATTCCGCTCACATTAGTGGGTCGGAACTGCGTAATCCACTTGCAGAAAAGAGAACGCAGCAGGTTCTATTTTACCGCGGATATCCGCAACATAGAGCCCATTGTGCTCCATGGTCGCGGATATACCCACTGCCCATACGCAACTACGTTTTATACGGGCTGCGGGTGCGGGAAATACAAACAAAAAAAAATTTGTACTGCGAATCACCGCCCGTGTAAGTACGCAGTTATGCGCAGTACATTACGCGGCTGTACCAGGGTCACAGCCGGGCTCACAGATGGAATCCGCTGCGGGCCTCCACAAGCGGATTCCACAATTGGCCGTGTGAGCCCAGCGTTATTCAGACCGCTACCTGTAATACGTAATTTACAAGAAGCCCCGGGAACGCTCGCCTTCATGCAGTTCCAGGAGTACCTTGTTGAGCGTCTTCTGTGTGAAACTGCCGCACCTCCGCAAGCTTACGGAGACTCACAGAGCGCCACTTTTTACACCCCATACCCGCCACTGAGGTCAAGAAATGACCCCCAAAAAGCATGAGAGGAGAGGGGATACCCGGTTTTATTGCCCCATGGGCCCATTCCAACCAGCCTCCGTAATTACCCCTGTCTTCGGAAATACCACACAGTTCACATTATTACTTTTATCTAAGATTTGCAAACACCGAAAATGGCGCGGATTGTGTGTGTGGGGTGGGGATTTTTAGGGAGTCAATTTTAATTCCGTACAAATAAGTAATGGGGCCTGGAATTTATTCAGTTATGCCCTGAAATCCAACGAGTGTTCCCTCCTTTATAGGCCTTGCCATGGGTCCTGTAAGTAAATTAGGGCCACAATGGGTATGTTTCTGAACTCGGGACAAACGGGGGTATCCATTATGGGGTGAACGTCTTCATTCCTATGTACCCTGTACAAAAAAACTGTTTTTAAATTTAAAAAATTGCCAAAAAAATTGAAAATCGTAACTTTTTCCTTCTGCTTTGCTTAGATTCATTCAAATACTGTGGGGTCAAAATACGCAGTACACCCCTAGATGAATTTGTTAAGGGATCTAGTTTTCAAAATGGGGTCATTTGAGTTTTTTTTTTTTATAGTTTTGGCCGTTCAATGGCTCTATAAGTGGGCAATGGGGCCTGGAATTTATTCAGTTGTACCCTGAAATCCAACGAGTATTCCTTTCATTGTAGCCCTAGCCATGTGTCCTGTAAGTCTATTAGGGCCACAATGGGTATGTTTCTGAACACGGGATAAACAGGGGTATTCATTTTGGGGTGAAAGTCTTCATTTATACATGTGCTGTACAAAAAAAACTGTTTTTAAATTGACACAATAGCCCAAAAAATGAAATCGTAATGTTTTCTTACTACTTTGCTTAAATCTTTTGGGCGCTCAAGAACTTTACATGTGTGCTATGGGGCGTAAAAGGACTTCAAGCAAAATTTCTGTTTTGAAAGACACTGACTACTCGTTTCATTTTGGGCCCCGTTGTGGACTCAGATATAACATTAGGGCCACAATGGGTATATTTCTGATCACGGGAGAAACAGGGGTATCCATTTTGGGGTGTAAATCCTCATTTTCATGTAAACTATAGGAAAAAAATATGTCTTTAAAATGACAGGTTTGCAAAAATATGAAATTTTACTTTTTCTCCTCTAAACTGAATTAATTCCTGAAAAAAAACTGTGGGGTCAAAATACTCATGACACCCCTCAGTGAATATACTAAGGGGTGTAGTTTTTAAAATGGGGTCATTTGTGGGGGTATCTATTATTCTGACACTCATGAGCCTTTCCAATCTTGGCTTGGTGTAGGAAAACAGTGTTCCTCAAAATGCTAAAAAGTAATGTTAAATTTGTTCGTCTCCTAAATGGTTAAAAAAAAACAAAGTTTTTCCAATGTGCACCCAAAATAAAGTAAACGGGTGGAAATATATATCGGTCCACAGGGACTTCACATTAGGGATTTGTACCTGCCAGTGTCTATGTATTAAAAACCCCGGTCAGACTGGGGCATGCAGTGTGGGCCGAAGACCACCTGCATTTAATCGGACGTTACCTCAGCTGTGAAGGGCAATGCAATGGGATATATTTATGTACTGCCGGTGGGTTCCTGGGACCCACCCATGCTGTCGGTCGACACGGAGTTGTAACTGCATGTGTCCACTTCTAAAGAACCCCAGTCTGACTGGGGCATGCAGTGTGGGCCGAAGCCCACCTGCATTAAACCTGACGTTACCTCAGCTGTGATGGGCAATGCAATGGGATTTATTTATGTACCGCCGGTGGGTTCCAGGGAGCCACCCATGCTGTGGGTCCACAGGGACTTCACAATAGGGAGTTGTACCTGCCTGTGTCTACTTATAAAAAACCCCAGTGCGACTGGGGCATGCAGTGTGGGCCGAAGCCCACCTGCATTTAATCTGACGTTAGCTCTGCTGTCCAGGGCACTGCAATGGGATACATTTATGTACAGCTGGTGGGTTCCAGGGAGCCACCCACGCTGTGGGTGCACACGGAATTCCCATTGCGGAGTTGTACCTGCCTGTAACTATTTATAAAAAACCCCGGTCTGACTGGGGCATGCAGACACCTTGACAGAATGAATAGTGTGTGGCACATGGGTTCCCCATTGCTATGCCCACATGTGCAGCTCCTGATGGAGGT